>NW_007732013.1:0-1095 GCF_000696425.1 Galeopterus variegatus
TCAGGCACAGAAAGAGAAATATCACATGTTCTCACTTATTTGTGGGAGCTAGAAATAAATACATACACAAACAACCTGGGGAGGGGAAGAAACAACAATTACAATTCCTTGAAGTTGATATGACAAGCGAACAGATATGAGGTTGTGGGGGGGTAGGAGAGGGGGAGGGGGGTTTTGGTATTCGGCCACAATAATCAACCACATTGTGTATTGAGTAAATAAAATAAAACTTAAAAAATATGTTGTATAAAATTACCTTCAGGCTTTGTTTATAAGGAATGTACGAAATAAAAATGAATTTTTGTTTAAAAAAATATATATATTCACATATGTACAATGTCCATAACATTATACATTAAAGGATCATGGATGTCNCTCTGGATATTGATTAAAATATCCCCCTCTTCAATATATACATATATATGGAGATCTGTGGAGACCACATGCCCGGCGGTGCCAGAGCGCCACCAAGCAGGTAGACCTTGCCACCACCCAACTCCATCCCTAGCCTGGCCACGTGCACTCTGATCAGAGAGGCACCCTGCCGGAGAGGCCCAAACCCGAGGTGACCACACACCCGAGGTGCCAGTGATGGGATGATATACTCAAAATACTAAAATATAGAGATTGCCAGCCAAGAATACTTTACCAAGCAAGGCTATCTTTCTGAAATGAAGGGCAAATAGCATATTTCTCAGACAAACAGAAACTGCGGGAGTACAATACCACACAACCACCCTTACAAGAAATTCTCAATTTCAGGCTTTGATACCTGAAAAATAACTACCACTGTCATAAAAACTCAAGAAAAATCAAAACCCAGTAGCAAAATGAAAATGCCAACAATAAAGTGAAAAAAAAATGTTTATCTACAACCCAAGGAACCAACAAATACAGAAGACAAATAGTAAATCAGAAAGGAAGAAAAGACATTTAAGACATCCAAACAAAAATGAATAAAATTCTAGGAGTAAACTAATTCTTTTCAATAACAACTCTTAATGTAAAGAGATTAAATTCCCCAATCAAGAGATACAGACTGGCTGACTGTATTAAAAGGGAGGACCCAACTATATGCTGCCTTCAAGAGACCCG
>NW_007732013.1:1562-2185 GCF_000696425.1 Galeopterus variegatus
GCTCTTTGATTGGAAGAATCAACATTGTGAAAATGTCCATACTACCCAAAATGATATACAAATTCAGTGCAATCCCCATCAGAATTCCCATGACATTTTTCTCTGAAATGGAAAAAAAAAGTATCCTGACATTTATATGGAATAACAAATGACCACGCATAGCCAAAGCAATTCTGGGCAAATAAATAAATAAATAAAAACATAAAAAATAAAGCTGGATGCATAACACTACCCGACTTTAAACTATACTACAAAGCTATAATAACCAAAACAGCATGGTACTGGCATAAAGACAGACACACTGATAAATGGAATAGAATAGAGAATCCAGAATTCAACCCGCACACCTAAGGCCATCTGGTCTTTGACAAAGGCACCAAGCCTATGCACTGGGGAAGAGACTGCCTCTTCAGCAAATGGTGCTGGGATAACTGGATATCCATATGCAGGACTATGAAACAAGACCAATACCTCTCAGCATATACCAAAATCAACTTAAAATGGTTTAAATAATTAAATATACACCTTGCAACAATAAAACTTCTTAAAGAAAACATAGGAAAAACACTTCAGGTAGTAGGACTGGGCACAGACTTCATGAATATGACTCCAAAAGCATGGGC
>NW_007732013.1:3108-5139 GCF_000696425.1 Galeopterus variegatus
ACTTTGAGATACCATCTCACCCCAGTTAGGATGGCTAATATCCAAAAGACCGTGAATTATAAATGCTGGTGATGTTGGGAGAAAAAGGAACTCTCATACATTGTTGGTGGGACTGCAAAATGGTGCAGCCTCTATGGAAAATGGTATGGAGGTTCCTCAAACAATTCCAGATAGATATACCATGTGACCCAGCTATCCAACTGCTGGGAATATACCCAGAGGAATGGAAATCATCAAGTCGAAGGTATACCTGTTTCCCAATGTTCATTGCAGCACTATTTACAATAGCAAAGAGTAGGATCCAGCCCAAATGTCCATCTTCAGATGAGTGGATATGGAAAATGTGGTATATCTACACAGTGGAATACTACTCTGCTATAAAAACGAATGAACTACTGCCATTTGCAACAACATGGATGGACCTAGAGAGACTTGTATTAAGTGAAACAAGTCAGGCACAGAAAGAGAAATATCACATGTTCTCACTTATTTGTGGGAGCTAAAAATAAATACATACACAAACAACCTGGGGGTGGGGAGACACAACAATTACAATTCTTTGAAGTTGATATGACAAGCAAACAGATATGAGGTTGTGGGGGGGGTAGGAGAGGGGGAGGGAGGTTTTGGTATTCAGCCACAATAATCAACTACATTGTGTATTGAGTAAATAAAATAAAACTTAAAAAATATGTTGTATAAAATTACCTTCAGGCTTTGTTTATAAGGAATGTACGAAATAAAAATGAATTTGTGTTTAAAATATATATATATATATATATTCACATATGTACAATGTCCATAACATTATACATTAAAGGATCATGGATGTCTCCTCTGCAAAAAATGTAATTCTTAGCTCTAAATTGTATTAACAAATTAATTCAAATATCAGCATGAAGTAAGGAAAACCATTGGCTTTGGCATCCAAAAGACCTAGTTTTGAATTCATCTCAATCGCTTAGCTGCATATTCCTGGACAAGCAAATCTAAAAACTTCAATTGTTCACCTGGAAAATGGTGGCAATAACAACTGCCTTAGAATTTTGTGAAAATTAAATAAGATCATGTATACAGAGGGAGGCAGCCAAGCACCTAGAAGATGCCTAATGCATATGAGAGTCATCTTACTACAATTGTAAGAATAAATATTCAAAGGAAAAAAATGTACTTAAATTGCCAAATTAACCTTGCATTTTCTGTAATATGGTGAAATCTAGATGACAAATTAAATCTTAAATATTAATTTATTGAGTTTCCAGTAAAATCTTAAAAGACAAAAGTTAATCATTACTTTTAAAGAGAAGTATTAATTTAAAAATTAACTACATAAGCATTTTCTGATATTTTCGCCTTAACTTTTAAAACTTGAACTATGCCTTTCCTGCTAAAGGGAGCAGGTATTCAAAACTCACTTTTGGTCGGTTGTCTGTGGGTTCTTTTTTTTTTTTCACATTTTTCTTCATGACAAATATTTCTGCCATTTATATATGCTTGTCTAGCGCAATAGCCTGTTGTGTACCTTGTTAAAAATGATAGAAAGTCAGTGGAGTAGTTAAGTACCATTTATACTTTTTATATGACATAAGCCTTTTTCTTTAAAGTGTTCAATAGATGCAACATGAAGGACACAATATAATGATTAATTTATCCCTTCAACTATTTTCAATAAGAAGTCATTAAGGCTGGCCATAAATATATAAAAAAAATAACTTTCCGAAATTTTAAAAAATTCTGGTATAAATGTAGCAATTTTTTAGATGTGGGGAAAAGGAGATAAGGGAATGACTATCATTCTTTCCTATCATTTAGCCCTTGGGTAGACCTTCATTATTAAGAACAAGATCTGTGGGTCAGCTATCAGGTGATAATGGTTGGAATTATTCCCTATGTCCAGGTCATATGCATCATACTTCGTCTGTCTGTGACAGCTCACTGCATATAGTAGACTACTTGAATGTGATGTTTTCTCATTTTTAAAAGATCCTATAAGATGGTGGCCTCCATTCCTCTTTTGTTTATGCTGGGCAA
>NW_007732013.1:5416-7304 GCF_000696425.1 Galeopterus variegatus
AAGGATTAAAAAGAGAAGAAAATTGTAGGAGAAACCTGAGATCTGAAAGGACTTAACTATTAGAAAAAGTGTACGTGAAATCAAATGGGACTCTTTGATGCCAAGATTGTATTAGAAATAACTGGAATAAATCTTATTCAGTTCTGTATTGATTGGCTTTCTAATGGTACCTGTCACAAAAACCTCTGAATATGTGCACTAGATATTCAACTGCCCGGATGAATATCTGAATCACACTTTCTTCAATGTGTTTGTTAGTCAGTATATACCGAAAGTCCGGAATATCGTTTCCTTTTCTATGGACTAAATACTAAAAACAAAAGCTTAACCTTCCTATAGCAAAATAAGTAAAGAAAAAAATCTTAGAAAAACTTCAGTTATATTAAGGTAATATATAGCTATAAAATAGTATAAATTGAGATTTATACTATTTTAACTTAATGTCATTTAACTTAGTCACAGAACTTGTATGTATCATCATGGCATGACATATTTTCACATTTTCCACTATCAGTACCAAAATTCACATCTCATATATGCCATTTGAAGCCATAATTAAGATAATTTAATTATCAAAGTTATATAGAAAGCATATTTATAGATGGGCCGTATGACCAATATAATACTATTAACAGTCTTGCCTTTATTATTATTTATTTTGAGTGTGGCTGGCCAGTAGGGGGATCTGAAACCTTGACCCTGGTGTGGTCTTGCCTTTATTTCAAACATCCTTTTTTTCACTTCAAAAAATGCAAAATTATCTGCATAATGATAGAAAAATAATTCATTCTATGTATATATACCTCATTTTTATCCCTCCTATTCCTCATAAAGAATATTGTCTTCAAACAAACATAAATAAGGGTAAGAAAAATCAATATTCTAAACATACCTTGTGAGTTTTACCATCCTAGAATCTCTAAATAACAGCTTAAGTGAGAAATAGGGGATCTAACAACTGGTTTTGTATTTGTTTATGCTTCTTTAGTTATGAAAATAACTACATATTTATGTATATATTCTCTGCATTTGAAACCTACTTATAAACTTGAGTTTCTGCCTTGATCAAAGGAGACATTACTGGGATGATTTACCCTAGAAGGTGGTTAGCATAAAAATTTAAATGTCATGAATGTGGCTTATTTTTAAGCCACCTGTAAAAGTTGAAATGGTAAGTTTAAAACAACCTGTTTATGTGTGTGAATGCACGTGCACATACACACGAGGAGGGTACTTCAAAGTTCATGGAAAAATAGAATTAAAAGTTAATATGAGTCTTTCCATGGACTTTTCGAAATACCGTCATGTACACAGACACACAGAGACAGAGAATTTGGCAGGCTGTGAACTAGGATGACATATGTTTAGGAATGATACTGAAACCTTTGAATATTTCTCTGGCAATCGAAACATTATTAAGCAGTAAGGTTATATGAGACCAAGTGAAGGGCCATTGTCTAAACATTATTTAACTCTATTAAATTAATTCTGTAGTTTCCCTTGACTTTTTTTTCAGCCTTTTTTTTCCCCCTTTTTTTTTTTTTTTTTTGTGGCTGCCTAGTTTGGGGATCTGAACCCATGACCTTGGTGTTATCAGCCTGCTCATAACCAACTGAGCTAAGCAGCCAGCCCAGTCTTAAAATCGAAATAAAATAAAAAACAACAAATAGTAGTACTACAGCCATTAAAATGAGATTAAATATTAACTCTGCAGCATACATAACTTAGCGTTATATTCTTTTAAGAGATATCTCACAATGAGTTGTCTTTTGTAAAAATGAGAACTGTTTCATGTTGACCTTTAACAAGAAAACTAACAAATTGTGCTATGCATCCATAGCTCATCCCCTGTGGTGGGTTTTATGTTTATTTGACTCCTAAAGATGAT
>NW_007732013.1:8110-20933 GCF_000696425.1 Galeopterus variegatus
CATAACTTGGGATCTATAAATAAAACTAATATGACAATATATCAATAGTATTCTTATCTCAGCAATTTTAAGTATATGTGGATTTATAATGCTTTAAAAAGTTGCTGTTGTTGGGAATGATTGTTTTGTGTTTATAAATCATTCATATTTACTAACTACATTGATCAATTTACCAATAAACGGTCACTGCAGTTTATATGTGTTTGACAAAGACAGAAACCCTGTGAGAAAATCTGGCCAGAAATAAAACCCTTGTCATCTTGTTACTGGATCATGAAATTGCTGTGCTAATGCACAAGGCAGATTAGTCTAGGGCCACAGTAAAAGTGAGGAGTAATATTTAACAATATCCTAAATTTTAGCACCCATAAATATACAGTTGTTTAACCATTGGGGTGAAAGTACGTAGTGTTTACTTATTGACTCCAATTCTTATTTCATAGAATTCCAATTCACATTTTATAGAACTCCCAAAATGTGATCAATGTCATTTATGTCTCCTAAGCAAGAATTAGAGAACCCTGATTATCACTATGGGTATAATCAGCATAAACTGTAATAAGGATATTCTAAATAGCAAACTATTTCACTATAAGTCAATACTCTATTTTTTAGAGCCCTTTGTTTTTACGGAGTCATAATGGATTCTAAGCAAAGTGGGATCATTGTCCCCTCTCACATCTCTTGCCCCACCTTCTACTCCAGGTGAGCCCTCTTCATTGTAGGGCCTTGAGTGCCCTTTCATATTTGTACTTCCTTCTTCCACATAAGTTGTTGTCTCTGCCTGGACCATTCTTATTGTGACACTTTTCATCTAGTTCAGTCCTATTTTGCCTTCAGTGTTCAGCAGAATCTGTGACTATGGGAATTTGTTGATTCTTTAGTACAATTTTTTATCATTCTGTTTACATCTCTATCATGTCATTAATCATAATGCATTATATTCCTTGATTTATGTTTTCCTTAAGCTTCCTAAAAGGAAGAGAAGGGTTCATATTTGTATCTTCAGTACATTAGTATATTCAATAAATAAGTGAATAGGTGAATTGCATTTGATATAATCTAGTGCTTTATGTTTCTTAATTTCTTTGATTAATGTAAATCTACCACAATAATTATTCCTAGTATTTTTAATGCATATGTTTTTAATAATGTCCTATAATTAAAATTTTTAATTTGGGGGACATTTGCACTATGACTGTCATCTTGCTAATTACCTGCATTATCCAGTGTAATCAGCACAATAATCACTTAAAGTGGCTATCTTCACTTTGGAGATAAAAGTTAAGGTTTTTTAGAAGTTTAAAAACTCACAGATATTAAGTGAAAAAGCTAAACTCATAACCCTCTCTCTGAAAACAAAGTCTCTCTTATAATTCATTTCTCATAAAACCTCACTCATCTCTTTCAGTAAATCTTTGTGGGTGTCTGCTACTTTTGCACCATTTGAGAAAACTTTTTATTGTCAGCCCTAAGGGAACTAAGTTCTGTGTCCAGGCTTTTGTCTTCTAGCACTTCTACAAAGTTATAAACCTTCAAGTGACTAAGGTGTCAATACTTACATAAAGAATTCAAAGTGCAAAACCATGACTCTTCTTTGAAAAAGTAATAAAATGCAACCATCCTTGACTGTGTCACACTTTTTCTGGGACTAAATGAACACTGCATAAGTTCTAGTGTAAAAGCAGTTCCTCCAGCTTCTAATTACAGCTCCTCTCTACATAAGTCCCAGGCATGTTTCCAAGAAGTAGGATCAAGTTACCAATGTCTAAAACAATGTGCAACCTTTCTCTTATCCCATTATCCCAAACATATCCATGCTTACTGTCTACAAAGCTCTTGTTGGAAATTCTCATATAAATTGACTTGCTCAAATCTATTTACGCAGTGCTATCTCACAAATACACGAGTTATATCTGGCATATCCACATTTCACCATTGATTACTTCTAAACTACTGTAGGTGACACATAAGGTGCTCTTTAAATGTTGAATGAATGAATGGATAAATGGATGAATGCATTTCTCAAACCATGTCCTAGCAATGACAGCTTTTGTTTCAGTGAGGGTACACTCCCCTTATACCTTTCACTAATACATCCTTCTGCCTTTACACCACCATCATATACACAAATACATGGTCAGGAAGTGGTATATGGAAAGAGAATCTAATTGTATTTCAGAAATAGATTAATTAAATAAAGTTATTTAAACAAATGTCTAGCTACATTTTCCCAACATCTATGCTTTAGTTTCCATAGTTCCGTTTAGAGCACATTTCTAATTCTCTCTATTAACTACTTTTTTAGACTGCCTTTATTTAAGGCACATTTTATATGCCAGCTTTTCGCTGATGCATTCATTTACTTCCTTAGGGAGGAAAAATTATCTTGAAAAAATGACACATTATGTGACTTATCTGAAATTTAGATTCATCACTGAAGAGCAGTAATAGTAATACCTTGGATTAGAGAGATAACTCAATCATTTGAACAGTAGAGAACATAGTAAATAGTTATTTAGAAGAACTGAACTAGAGCTACAAAGTGTTGAAACAAAAAACATATTTGATGATGGTGAGAAGAGCAGTAATAGTAATACCTTGGATTAGAGAGATAACTCAATCATTTGAACAGTAGAGAGCATAGTAAATAGTTATTTAGAAGAACTGAACTAGAGCTACAAAGTGTTGAAACAAAAAACATATTTGATGATGGTGGTGGATAAAGTGTGAGGAAATGGGGAGTATAAATTGGGCAATGCATTGTGAAATTTCAGAAAGTAACCAAACTTCCAGAAGGAACATTAAAGACAGTGAATGTCTTGAATGTCTAAGGAAGCCAAGATTACAGAGAGGGAGCTGAGATCAAGTTAAAGCTAAGATTCCCGTGATACCAAGCCAGAGGTCAGTAGTGGAAGCTTTGAAAGCTCTGAACATGGCTGGGCAATAAGACAGAAGGCTGAATTCTGCTTTATTATTAGCTTTAAAATCAGCAACGTGTTCTCTTATTTGGGGACTGCTAGAACTTGAAAACTGACATCCACTGAAGTAAATTCACTGATTTTTGGCCAAAATTCTCAGGATAAAGAAAAGTCCATACGAGTTACTTAAGTTATGTTAGACCTTCTGGTGTCTGGTTTCTGATCATTATCTGGTTCCCACAAAGATATCATCCTAATGAGAGCTGAACTACTTATATTTTATAGTTAATCCCAAAAGGCAATCCATTAGAAGCAGTTTATTTTGGTAATGTGAACAATTACTAATGTGGCATTGAGAGGGAGAGTGTATATATAATTTTATACTCAGATTTGAACCTAAAATTGTTTTAAGTTTCTCAATCTCAAAACATTTAAATTTGCTTGTACAAAAACCAACATTAATTTTTTCTTAATGTTTACTTCTTTATTGTAACTGAAATACAGTCTTCTCCAGAATTTATTGATTTTTCCATACAGTAGTTCAATATGTAAAACCCAGAGAAAGAGTAAAGTTGATACTGTTTTATTTTTGTCTGCAGTTAATATCAATTTTCAGCTAGAACTCTAGTATGAATAATCGTAGTAGGCATCCTCTTCATTTCCTAATTACAAAATAAACAATACACTGATCTAGCCTAAAACACATATCCTTTCTTGTTACAAAGTACCAAGAGCTCAAAAATTTTCTGCCTATAGCAATTTTATTATTGTATTGGTAAGGAATCTAACTTGAATGAAGTTATTAAAACAACCACAGCAAAAATCAATATTTTAGAATATTCAATATCACTTCAATAAGTTGATCTTTTTCTTTTTCTTTGTTTTAGCTTTTATTCTAGACATACAGCCATTTTTAACTATTAGTGACACATACTACTATATAAAAGTTTTAGTGTTTATATATAAATATATTTGTCTATTTGTTTATATACAATTATTTGTTGTATTTACTATGATAAGTAAACAACGCGAAGATACCCTGGATGGACTGTACATCTACACACTGGAGGCTCAACACCTTCCTCCTCTTCCTCTTGGAGGCCATTTTCATACTCAAATTTTCTTCTCTCTAGGAAATGCTGGTCTTTTCTTGGGAAGATTGACAAGGACATATTTAAATGGAGAAGTCTGAATTCAACAGAACTTTTGCTTAAAATTATCCCTTAAGTAAATAATAAACCTATCTCNAATGGATAAATGGATGAATGCATTTCTCAAACCATGTCCTAGCAATGACAGCTTTTGTTTCAGTGAGGGTACACTCCCCTTATACCTTTCACTAATACATCCTTCTGCCTTTACACCACCATCATATACACAAATACATGGTCAGGAAGTGGTATATGGAAAGAGAATCTAATTGTATTTCAGAAATAGATTAATTAAATAAAGTTATTTAAACAAATGTCTAGCTACATTTTCCCAACATCTATGCTTTAGTTTCCATAGTTCCGTTTAGAGCACATTTCTAATTCTCTCTATTAACTACTTTTTTAGACTGCCTTTATTTAAGGCACATTTTATATGCCAGCTTTTCGCTGATGCATTCATTTACTTCCTTAGGGAGGAAAAATTATCTTGAAAAAATGACACATTATGTGACTTATCTGAAATTTAGATTCATCACTGAAGAGCAGTAATAGTAATACCTTGGATTAGAGAGATAACTCAATCATTTGAACAGTAGAGAGCATAGTAAATAGTTATTTAGAAGAACTGAACTAGAGCTACAAAGTGTTGAAACAAAAAACATATTTGATGATGGTGGTGGATAAAGTGTGAGGAAATGGGGAGTATAAATTGGGCAATGCATTGTGAAATTTCAGAAAGTAACCAAACTTCCAGAAGGAACATTAAAGACAGTGAATGTCTTGAATGTCTAAGGAAGCCAAGATTACAGAGAGGGAGCTGAGATCAAGTTAAAGCTAAGATTCCCGTGATACCAAGCCAGAGGTCAGTAGTGGAAGCTTTGAAAGCTCTGAACATGGCCGGTCAATAAGACAGAAGGCTGAATTCTGCTTTATTATTAGCTTTAAAATCAGCAACGTGTTCTCTTATTTGGGGACTGCTAGAACTTGAAAACTGACATCCACTGAAGTAAATTCACTGATTTTTGGCCAAAATTCTCAGGATAAAGAAAAGTCCATACGAGTTACTTAAGTTATGTTAGACCTTCTGGTGTCTGGTTTCTGATCATTATCTGGTTCCCACAAAGATATCATCCTAATGAGAGCTGAACTACTTATATTTTATAGTTAATCCCAAAAGGCAATCCATTAGAAGCAGTTTATTTTGGTAATGTGAACAATTACTAATGTGGCATTGAGAGGGAGAGTGTATATATAATTTTATACTCAGATTTGAACCTAAAATTGTTTTAAGTTTCTCAATCTCAAAACATTTAAATTTGCTTGTACAAAAACCAACATTAATTTTTTCTTAATGTTTACTTCTTTATTGTAACTGAAATACAGTCTTCTCCAGAATTTATTGATTTTTCCATACAGTAGTTCAATATGTAAAACCCAGAGAAAGAGTAAAGTTGATACTGTTTTATTTTTGTCTGCAGTTAATATCAATTTTCAGCTAGAACTCTAGTATGAATAATCGTAGTAGGCATCCTCTTCATTTCCTAATTACAAAATAAACAATACACTGATCTAGCCTAAAACACATATCCTTTCTTGTTACAAAGTACCAAGAGCTCAAAAATTTTCTGCCTATAGCAATTTTATTATTGTATTGGTAAGGAATCTAACTTGAATGAAGTTATTAAAACAACCACAGCAAAAATCAATATTTTAGAATATTCAATATCACTTCAATAAGTTGATCTTTTTCTTTTTCTTTGTTTTAGCTTTTATTCTAGACATACAGCCATTTTTAACTATTAGTGACACATACTACTATATAAAAGTTTTAGTGTTTATATATAAATATATTTGTCTATTTGTTTATATACAATTATTTGTTGTATTTACTATGATAAGTAAACAACGCGAAGATACCCTGGATGGACTGTACATCTACACACTGGAGGCTCAACACCTTCCTCCTCTTCCTCTTGGAGGCCATTTTCATACTCAAATTTTCTTCTCTCTAGGAAATGCTGGTCTTTTCTTGGGAAGATTGACAAGGACATATTTAAATGGAGAAGTCTGAATTCAACAGAACTTTTGCTTAAAATTATCCCTTAAGTAAATAATAAACCTATCTCTAAAGATATAGCTAAGGAGCTATTCAAATGGCTCATTTCTTCACATCCATAAATATAATCTCTATAAATATTCGTAATCTCTATTAGAAAAATCTATGAGAATAAGCAATGATGATACTATATTTAAATATTGCGTAACATAGTTATCTACCAAAATTTTACAAATTAATGTTCGAATAGGAGTAGAGAACAGAATGGCATAACCAGGAAGCTCCTTATACTGTAGTCCAGTCAAATTTTAGATATAAAAGAATGTTTCAGTGTAAAACGGTGGAGTGAAAAACAGCACCTTCACTCTTTGCTTTGATTTGTCAATATATAAATTTAATTTTGAGATGTTTCCTAGAACTACATGTGTATAATTTATATATATATATATATATATATATATATATTAAAAGTCAAGACAAGTATAAGTATAAAAAGGTCGAGACACTCTCTTTTAGATCAGTATTAAAGATTTCAGAACCTCTTTTATACTTTTCTTAGGAAATAACAAATTGCCCATATCCATTAATCCAGTAACAAAAGAATCCTCTGACTGTGTTGTGTATTAGTTTCCTATTGCTTCTCTAAGTCAGTCCAACATGGACCTCACTAGGATAAAGATTAAGTTGTCAACAGGGCTGCATTTCTTTCTGGAAGCTCTATGGGAAAATCTGTTTCTATGCCTTTTCCACTTTCTAGGGCCACCTGCATTCCTTGGCTCATGGCCCCCTTCCTCCATCTTCTAAGCCAGTGATATTGCACCTCTGTAACCATTCTTCCGTAGTCATATCACCTTGTAACTCTCTTTTGCTTTCCTCTTCCACTTTTGAGTACATTGTGATTATACGGGGCCTACCCACATAATCTGGTGTATGTCCTTATTTTAACATCAGCAACCTCAATTACAACTAAAATCTTAAATCCCCTTTGCCATATTCACAGGTTCCTGAGATTAGCAGATGCAAATCTTTGTGGGTGAACATTGTCTGCCTCTCATAGTTTATAAATCCTGTTTTCTTTATTTTACCTGGAAAATAAAATAGAGATCATCGCCTACATCATTTCTCTTGGAAATCCCATTATCGTTTCAACTGGGCAACTATTCTCTTCTCTCTAAATTACATAGAATAAATCTTAATTTGAGAGATTTTTCCTCTCCTTCTCTCTTGAAAGCTGTCTGGGTATCAGTTGTGGATGAAGAGAATACAACGGTGTCTTCACGTAAAACAGTGTTAAGAGGGATGTTTAAAAATATGTCCTGAAAAGAGACAGGAAAGGGAAGATGGACCTACTTAAATTTCCTGTGATGAAAGTCAGGCAATCCAGAAAAAAATTTTTTTCTGATATTCTTGTAGGAATATTATGTTTGTTGTATAATAAAATGCTTGTATTTTAGGAAGCTTTCAAAGAGATGTAGCATAATCCTTCCAGATGTACTTTGTTTAAAGTTTTTAAAGAGAGAGATACTTCTTTGTGTCAATTATGAGTGTTAACATAAAATCTCTCAGAGCAGGAATAGAGTTGAAAGGTCGTAAGTGGTCAGAAACACGTTTGCCTGACGCACAGGTGGTCCTCATTACCTCTTCCTGTTTGAATAAGGGGGGATTTGGTGATTAGTTTCAGAACTTAAAAAATATGAAATTCATTGAATTTTAAAAATAAGATTATCAAAAACTTATGTGGTCAGTTATTACTAGATGATTAGTTTACAAATATTTTTAAATCCCTTCTAGGAATTCAAGATCTTGTTCAATCTGTTTCACCAGTGATTGCTTATCAGAACCAGCTAAGAAACATTTTAAACAACTTGTGTTCTATCCACCATCCTAACCCTGTCAATAGTAAGTCCTCTGACAATTTGTGTGGGGTGTGGACATGCTTTTAAAGAAGAAGAGTTTCAAGGTGACTATGATGCCTCAAACAGTTGACAATCACAGGTCTACTCATTTATACATCAGTGTTTAACATAATGCAAAAAGTGTTGGGAGGGCACAAAAAGGAGGGAATTTCAACAAGACTATGTCTTTTTAGCATCATTCAGATCTTACCTGATTCTTGGAGGATACAAACTAAGTGGGTGGAAAGCATTCATTTTAGGGAAAATTACCTTAACCAAGGTATAGAAACAAAAACACAGTTATTCTTGGGTGGCTGTGATGAGCAGAAAAGAAAATACAGATAAGAGGACTGTCATTGTTTAATCTTATAGAAAGTTCAACACAGACACTGCCAATAATACTGAGATTCTCATTAATGTCACCTCAAAAACTTGTGAAGATTAAATTTGAAAATTTTATTCAGAGTTATTTATTTTTTCGATGTACCTTGTCTTGTTACTACTGTGTTAAGTAAACAAGAAAAAGGATTTTTACTTGGTTATAAATGTAACCCAGCTAAGGCTATATGTTGTAGTGATGATTTCATTTATTGATCATTAAGTTATTAAAACATTTATTGACATATGTGCATGTTTAAATAAGTATAAACACACATACACACCACGCATACACGCTTGGCCCTTTGTATCTGTAGGTTTCATATCCACAGATTCAACCAACCGTGGATAAAAAAATAAATATTCTAAACAAAAAAACAATAAAACATAACAATGAAACAATTAAAAATAATACAAATAATAAACCCAGTATAACAACTACTTACATAGAACTTATATTGTGTTAGGTATTATAAGTGATCTAGAGATGATTTAAATCATATGCAAATTATATGCAAACAGGATGACATTTTATTTCAGGGACTTGAGCATTCATGGATTTTGATATCTGTGGGAGGTCCTGGAACCAGTCCCCCATGGATACCAAGAAAGGACTGTGTGTGTGTATTAGAGTATATTTGTATTATACATGACTGTGTATATATTTGTCTGTGTATGTATATGCACACAAATATACATATACATAAACATATATATACACATTTGTCCCTGTGGATTCAGTGGTCAAAAAACCAAGTCTGTTCTCCTTAGTCTTTCATATGCAAGGAGTAGAAATTCATATCTCTTATGACAGAGGGTGAACAGTTCTTTGAAAAATAAAAAGGATAGGGATATCTTAGGATAGGACAAGATAGCATAGGGTAGGACAGGATAATATATTTCAATGCTTGTGGAAGATAAAATACAGAAAGAAAAGTTTTAATACCAGAAACCAGTTAGAAGGCTTATTTGATAATCTAATCAACAGAAGGATAGAGATTATCATTATGTGTTTATATAGTTTATCCACATGCAATAACAAGAGATGAATATATACACACACACACACACACACACACACACACACACACACACACACATAATACATATAGGCATTTAAGCCGTGGGGATGTTTCAGTGGTGGCGTTAGGAGAAAATTTCCATCATAACAACCTGCCAATTTCCCCATATCTATACATGAGGATATTTCAAAAAGTTCATGGAAAAATAGAATTAAAAAATAATACAAATCTTTCCAGTAACTTTTTGAAGTACCCTCATATTTCCCTATTCAGCTATAGTTACTTGATTTCCTGCTTATTTTTTTAATAATTAAAAGCAGATTATTTTCATCCACACATCTAGTATTGAGAGCATATAGATTGTTTTTCAATCAGAATGAAGTAAATTTAAGGTACTTAATACCAATCTCAATCTTGTGTTGCTTGAAATACTGCTTCTATAGAAGCCCTGTTTGGAAATTGATATTGGTAAGGATATTCTGAGGAAAATGTGTGCACCACATATTCATCAAGATTCTTCCAGGTTAATACTTGCAGTAAGCCAAATTAGTATAAAGCTATTCACCTGGTTCTTACCGCTCAGATCCCAGCAGAGTTGCCTTTATGAACTACAAATTAATACGTTTCCCTTAACTTTTCACAGATGTGTTATATAAAACATTCATGGTTGGCACATCTAAAGTTTTAAATGTTGTCTAATATTGCTGTCAAGGATATCTCATTACACTGCTCAGGTTTGAGAAATGTCTCTCTGCAGCAATAGTGGAAGGGATATATCTAGGCTTAGGCCAAAAGGTCATTTACTAGGAAGACAGTCTAAAAATATCATACCCAGGGGAACACAAGTTCTAAAGCAAAGAATGAACAGAGTTCAAGAGCAGGAAATTTAGGTCAACAGAAATGCCAAACCTGGAAGAACTGTTGCCAAATTTAGTCTGACTGATACATTGAGAGGACAATGCAGAGCAAAGATGGATTGATGTGCCAATGAGAAACAGAGATGGCTCTGCATGAAAGTCTTGAGCACTGATTCTATCTTCTGTCCCTTGACCTTTAAGCCAGCCTGGCTTACCCATACTCATGATAGAGGTGAGAAATAGATGACCTAAGGACTTTACAGGTAAGCATTTTAAACATGACCTACTCTTGTTCTGATCTATATGCTAAGTTGATATGAAAATTTGGGACCTATAATGGCTTAAGTCTGTAAATGTTCATAAATACTGGTATATTGGACTACCCTGGTATTCTAATAGTTTGAGCTGCAATCTGCCATTTATTCCTATTTTGTCTGCAGCTTCTAACATTTTATACCCATTGAGCTCTTCGAAATATGTGCCTAACACAAAATAAGGAGGTTGATGTACGTATGTGTGTATACATACATACACATATATACACACAGAGACATATATCTGCATTATTTGTACATATCTTACCTTGTTCCACATGTTCCTCTGTTATTACCTTGGGAAGATATATGTAGTCCTTATTATTCTCAAGACCATGAATCTTGAAAATATTAAGCAGGGAAAGATAAGCAACTTCTGAGAGTAGAAATCTACTTGTTCTGTCCAAAAATCAGGAAAAAGTTTTTAGTTACAAACCTTGATATTTTCAGTATGATCTAAATCTGTCTCAACATTTGCATTCTGTCCTCTATTTTCTTAGGGAGAAAACCACGTCATATTCAGTAAAATCTGCAAAATGTGTTCTTCTATGGTACTTACGTATGCATTGTTAGTGGCATCCTACCTAAAGAAAGATCTAGCAATTTCACTAGTGGGCATATATCTAAAAGAAATGAAATCAGTATGTCAAAGAGATATCTGCACTCCCATGTTCATTGCAGCATCATTCACAATAGCCAAGATATGGAATTAATTTGTGTCCTTCTGTGGATATTGGATAAAGGAAAAGTGGCATATTTACACAATGGAATACTAATCAGCCATAAAAAAAACGTAATCCTGCCATTTGTGACAACATGGATGAACTTGAAGTATATTATATTAAGTGAAATAAGCCAGACACAGAAAGACGAATACCTCATGATCTCACTCATATGTGGATATTAAAAATGTTGATGTCACAGAAGTAGTGAATAGAATAGTGATTAAAAGAGACTGGAGGGTGACGGGGTTGGAGAGGGGGATTGGTCAATGGGTGCAAAGTTACCATTAGTAGTAAAGAGTAAATTTGAATGTTCTACTGCACAGTAGTGTGGGCATAGTAAACAACAAGGTATTGTATATCTCAAAATAGCTAGGAGAAAGGATTTTGAATCTTCCCACCACAAAGAAATGATAAATGTTTGAGGTGGTAGATATGCTAACTATCCTGGTTTGATCATTACCCAGTGTATGCATGTATCAAAAATTATGTTGTACCCCATAAGTATGTACAACCATGTGTCAATTAAAAATAAAAATAATTGTTAAAAAAAGATTAAAAGGGCCATGCTTCAAGCAACCCAACAGTCAAAGAATATCAAGCACTACACTAACATAGCTTCCTCCAAGGCTTATATTTATTATGGTTGGAAGTCCCTTTTAAATATTTAATATGGTCATCCAATATATCTCAGACTTCTGTAAGCTATCTCAGTTGTTGGGCTTAGATGATCCTTCATTTTGGGTGTAGTAGCAGAAGATGGTATTGTGAAGTGAGCTTTATGATGAGTTGTTCCGGATTGCCAGCGTCAGGTCACAAAGCTTGTATCAAATATACCTATCTAGCCACACCTTGCCTTGACAGCATGAGAACCTTTCTAGAAGTAAGTAGAGGAACCATCAAAGCAATTGGCCAAATGCTATGATACCTACAGGTCCTGAAGAAATAAATGTTTCCAGGCAGATAAATAAGAATGGTAGTGCACTTTTAACCATATATTGCTCATTTAAGCATCAACATATCTGATACCAGCAGAATTCCCCAGTCTGCCAATAACAGGGCTGAAATTCCCAATTTATCTCATTGATATTTTTGTTCCATTTAATCCTAATATATACATATAACCTAGCCCCTAAATCATGTCAACCTAGATTCAGGAGCATCACACAATTTTTTTCAGTTTTTTTTTAATTGAAACATAATTGATTATCTATATTTGTGACATACAGAATTGCATACCAATACATATGTACAATTTGTGGTGATCAAATCAGGATAATTACTATATGCATGTTTACAAAATGTAGTTAATCTTTGTGACCATTAACTAATTTCTCACTAACCTCTGTGCCCCCTCCCCCTTTACCACCACTGATCACCACAGTTCTGTGCTTTGGGTTTTTTTGAAAGTTCAGTATATTATTTTGACTGTTGTATCTTTCTCTCTTTTATAATTTATTTGTTTATATATATATATATATGTATGTATGAATATATATATATATAT
>NW_007732013.1:21933-26964 GCF_000696425.1 Galeopterus variegatus
CTCTCTCTTTTATAATATATTTGTTTATATATATATATATGTATGTATGAATATATATATATATATATGTATGTATGAATATATATATATATATATGTATGTATGAATATATATATATATATATGTATGTATGAATATATATATATATATATGTATGTATGAATATATATATATATATATGTATGTATGAATATATATATATATATATGTATGTATGAATATATATATATATATATGTATGTATGAATATATATATATATATATGTATGTATGAATATATATATATATATATGTATGTATGAATATATATATATATATATGTATGTATGAATATATATATATATATATGTATGTATGAATATATATATATATATATGTATGTATGAATATATATATATATATATGTATGTATGAATATATATATATATATATGTATGTATGAATATATATATATATATATGTATGTATATTTTAGCTCCCTCTTATGAGTGAGGACATGTGAGTTTTTTTTTTACGTTCCTGACTTATTTCACTTAACGTAATTTTCTCCAAGTTCATCCATGCTGCTGCAAATGGTAGAATATCATTCTTTTTTTTTTATGACAGAGTAGTATTCCATTGAGTATCTATACCACATTTTTCTTATCTAGTCCTCTATCAATGGACATTTAGGTTGACTCCAACTCTTGGCTACTGTAAATAGAGCTGTAATAAACATGGGAGTGCAAGGAACCCTTTAACATGATGATTTCCATTCCTTTGGATATGTATCCAGCAATGGGATATGTATCCAAATATGGCGGCTCTATTTGTAGTTGTTTGAGGAACCCCCATACTGTTTTCCATAACAGCTGTACTATTTTACAGTCCCACCAACGGTGTAGGAAGATTCCCCTTTCTCTACATCCTTGTCAACATTTGTTATGCTCTGTCTTTTTGACAATAGCCAGTCTAACTGAGGTGAGATATCTCAAAGTGGTTTTGATTTGCATTTCTCTAATGCTGAGTGATGCTGAGCAGTTTTTCATGTGTCTGTTGGTCATTTGTATATCTTCATATAAGAAATGTCTATTCAGTTCCTTTGTCCATTTTTTAATTGGGTTACTTGCTTTCATACTATTGAGTTGTTTGAGTTCTTTGTATATTCTGGATATTAATCCCTTGTTGGATGCATAGTTTGGAAATATTTTCTCACATTCTGTAGGTTTTTCTTTTTGTTCTGTTAATTGTTTATTTTGCTGTGCAGAAAATGTTTAGTTTGTTATAATCCCATTTGTTTATTTTTGCTTTTGTTGCCTGTGCTTTTGGATTCTTATTCATAAAGTCTTCTTCCAGTCCTATATCCTCAAGTGTTTCCTCTTTGTTTTACTTTAGGAGTTTTATAGTTTTGGTCTTATGTTTAAGTCTTTAATCCATTTTGAGTTGATTTTGGTATATGGCAAAGAGGTATGGGCCTAGTTTCATTTTTCTACATATGTATAAAAAAAGATATTTACATCAACCATAGGAGAAACAATTAAATGACAGGAGTAAGGCAGTAACTCTTAAAAACAACCTTAAGTGTAAATGAATTAAATTCCCCTCTCAAAAGACACAGACTGACTGTTGGATTAAAAAGCTAGACCCAATTATATGCTCTCTTCAAGAGACTCAACTCACCCATAAGGACACCCACAGGCTAATAGTGAAGTGATGGAAAAACATATACCATGCAAATGGAAACCGAAAAAGAGCAGGAGTAGCTTCTCTTATTTCAGATAAAATAGCCTTTAACCAAATTCATAAAAAGAGACAAAGAAGCACATTATATAAAGATAAAGAGATCTACTCATCAAGAAAACATAACAATCATAAATATTTATGCAGCCAACACCGGAGCACCCAGATACATAGAGCAAACACTATTAGACTAGTATCGTACCCAAATACGATAATAGTTGGGGATCTGAACACACCTCTCTCAGCATTGGCCAGATCATGCAGGCAACAAATCAACAGAGAAACACAGGATTTAAACTACATTTTAGACTAATTAGACTTGGCAGGTATCTACAGAACATTTCATCCAACAACTACAGAATATACATTCTTCTCATCAGTACATGGAACATTCTCCAGGATAAACCACATGTTATGTCACAAATCAAGTCTCAGCAAATTTTTAAAAAACTGATATCATTTCAAGTGTCTTTGCAGACCACAATGTATTAAAACTAGAAATCAATAACAAGCAAAACTCAGAAGCTATACAAATACATGGAAATTAAAGAACATACTCCTGAATGACCCATAAACCACATGTTATGTCACAAATCAAGTCTCAGCAAATTTTTAAAAAACTGATATCATTTCAAGTGTCTTTGCAGACCACAATGTATTAAAACTAGAAATCAATAACAAGCAAAACTCAGAAGCTATACAAATACATGGAAATTAAAGAACATACTCCTGAATGACCCATAGGTCCAAGAAGAAATTAAACAGGAAATCAAAAAAAATTCTTTACACTAATTAAAATAAACATCATACTAAAATTTGTGGGATACAGCAAAAGCGGTACTAAGAGGGAAGTATATTGCAATAAACGCTTACATCAAAAGAATAGAAAATTTCCAAATAAACAACCTAAGGCTACACCTGAATGAACAAGAAAAAGAAGAACATCTCCACCCCCAAAATTAGTAGGCAGAAAGAAATGATTAAGATCAGAGCAGAACTAAATGAAGAAGATACCCAAAAAAACAATACAAAAGCTCAATAAAACAAAAAGTTGGTTTCTTGAGAAGATAAACAAAATAGACAAACCATTAGCAAGGCTAACTAAAAACTGAGAGAAAACCCTAATAACAAAAATCAAAAACGAAAGATGAGACATTACAACTGCTACCACAGAAATACAAAGAATCGTTAGAGACTGTTATTAACAACAATATGCCAACAAATATGAAAACCTGGAAGAAATGGATACATTTCTGGATACATACAAATTACCAAGACTGAAGAAGACATATAAAACCTAAACAGATCCATAAAAAGCAATGACATTGAAGCAGTGATCAGCAGTCTTCCAACAAAGGAAAGCCCAGGACTGGGTGTCTTTTCTGCTGAATTCTACCAAACTTGCAAGAGTAATTAATACAATTCTCTTCAAACTATCCCAAGAAATTGAAACAGAGGACACTCTTTCAAACTCATTCTATAAGGCCAGCATCACCCTGATACCAAAACCAGACAAAGACACAAAAAAGAAAATTACAGACCAATATATTTGATAAACAGACACAAAAATCTTCAACAAAACTTTACACAGTTTTGAATAATACCATGCCTGAGTCCTGAGAGCTCAACTGATTTGGCCTAAGCTGTCTCATGAATAGATGCTATGGAAAGGAAATTTCTGCTTAGGTACATGCAGGAAAGCTTCCTCAGAGTAATGCTTTGAGGAAATTTCAAGATATGATTTTATTTTCCACAAAATGTTTATTCTCCACCATTTTCTCAGTTTCATTTGCTAGTACCTTGCTGTCTATTGGTGTGTCCACACTACATGTGCCCTCTCTATACTGTCACCAACATTACCTTTACAACTTTTCAGCTTGTGTTCCAACTGAAAGTATTTTTTCTCAGGCCACCAGAAAGTATTTTTTGACCAGAAAATATTGAAATATCTCAGAAATTGGTATAGCAATGTAAATTTGTCACCTGAAATCTTTGGCCCTACAAATAGGCCTGTTTACCTGTAAGAGACAGAAGCCAAGACTTGCCACAAACACTTCAAAACCAACTTGAAATGTGGGTTGATTGCATTATTCGCTTTCACTATGAGAGCCCCACTTCTCCCTCTTAAGAAACGGTATCCTAATGGTTTTAATATCTGGTAGAGTAACTTCCTCCTTAATAATCATTCTTCTCTAAAATGCTTTTATTATTCTCTCCTATGAATTCTTGAAAATGAAAAAAATGCTTGTATAGTGACACACATTCCACAAAAAAAAAAAAAAGTCACAGAGGAAGGAAGATATCTTTAAAATTTCTTATCCAAAATCCTCTGAACCAGATGCATTTCAAGATTCATAATTTTTTGCATTTTGGAAAGTTAATATGGAGCCTCTATGACACAAAGCTTGTATAAAAACTGTGGTTAAACTTTGGAATCAAACATGATATTTTTGCTCTAAAGAGGGGAGAAAAACCTATAAATAGGTTATGCTAGTTCATGTAAGGATTTGTCACCAAACAACTTTCCAAAAAGATTGGTATTTAAAAAAAATTGGTAACTTCAAAATGATTGGTATTTTTTTGCATGGCAGATGTGGTGTTGTGGATTAGCATTTTGTTAGCTTATCCAGAATAATATAACATCTTCCATTTATTCAAAGGGGTAAAAGTCAACTTTAAAAAAAATCATTAATCAGGATTATACTGTTAATGTAGGTTTCATCCATGTCTTATTAAGTTTGCTCTACTTGTTTACTTATTTAGCAAGTGTACATGTGTAGCTTCTGAAAACGTTAAAAATTGGTAAGGGATACACGATAACATTTTGCGTAATTATACTGCATTCACTCACATTACTTGAATTATTATGAGTTCCAATAATATTTTAATAATTTGTTTAGGTAAACAAAGTTTTTTTTTCCTTTTTTGAATATTTGTTTCATATGCATACACCAATTTTTATTGCAATGATATAAACATCTCAAACATTGTTAAGGAAAAGTAAATACAGTGGCCTACATTTTCATTATCTCTAGTCAAAATACACATAAGTATACATGCATACACATGTGTATGTATATATGCACACCTGTATCATATATACGTATGTATTTATACATATATATATTATATATATATATATAATGTAAATCTAAAAGAATGTGTGTGTACAACTCTAAGCTAATAAAGAGGAGTTTTTGAAAAATTATATTTTATCAAGAATTATTGTTTATTTTTTTATTTTATTTTTATTTTTCTTCCTTTTTGTCTTTTTTCGTGTCCGGCAACGGATCGCAACCCTCAGTGTCGTGC
>NW_007732013.1:27699-29703 GCF_000696425.1 Galeopterus variegatus
GGTCTGTATGTGGGATCCGAACCCTCGGCAGGAGCGCCACAGCACTCCCAAGCAGCGCACTGTAGCAGTGCGCCACCGGGCCAGCCCAAGAATTATTGTTTAAATAGGATTGACATTTTGACATATATTGAAATATTCTAACAGTTAATTTCTTTGACCTCATCAAGTAATGAAATACATCATTTTATTTTACAACATTAAATCATCCTTGAATTCTTCTCAAAAGCATTTGGTGATGGTCTACTTTCTTTTCATACTCAAATTGTTTTTTTGCTGTTTGTCGGTCATATTTTGTTTCAGATTTAGATTAGCTTTATATGATAAAAAAAAAGGGGGTTTTTTGGGGGGGGGAGCATTTTATGTAATAAAGGGATTCTCCCTATGTGTGAAATAACTCAACAATGTTATCGTGTGGCTTGCGGCGAGGGAGAAATTAATTTACTGACTTCTTCCCTGATTTGTGTGTATTGAGGTTTTCTCTTTTCTCAAATATACTTGTGATATCTCTATTTTCCCAAGAAATAGAAAATATGTACAATATTTAAATTTTGTTTGTGTTTATTTTAAAACTGAATACTTCTAATAAGGTTTGAATGAGATAAATATGAAATTTAAATCATTTTACAAAATGTTTATGCATATGAAATCATTATGCATTTATATAAATATATAAGCATATGATTTTACATAACTTAGTTATACAAGTAATTTCATACTTAAATGCAACAATATTATAAATACCATATATAAATAAAACAGTGAAGCAAAATAAATTTAAAATTGCATGATGTGTGATATCATGTACTCAGATCTCATTTAACAATTTGGCTCTATCTGTAAAACAAGAATCATTTATTCAGTACTAATGTAGACTTCCCTAAAGCATATCGATCACACAGATATCTTGAGGCAAAATAAATTTTCTAAACTTTACATTATCTGAGAATGTTTTCCAAGACATGATCATATCATCTCTTAGAAATACCTGAACTATCTTTTGGGTAGTTCGTATTCCAAAGCTTAATCCATTCGCTATAAATGATCTCCCCAGTGATAATTACTTTAATTAACACAACAATATTTTGTTAAACTAATTTATCACAATTTTATAGTATTACAGTGAAACCCCTGTAATGAGTTTAGGAAGATGCGCAATTCAATGTCTAACCGAGAAGCCAACACAATAGCTTCAGAATAAGCCCCAGTTAATAACCACTAGGCATTACTAAAGAACCATGTTCTTAATGCAATGATGCTGTACATTAAAAACAGATTCATTCCTAAAAGTCTCATCCAACTATATTCTGTCAGAATGACTATATCACCAAAAATTATACAGTTAATTTTACCTGAATTTCCAAGTGAGTTTTTAATCTTAACATCTTTGTGTTCATTTTATGATATTACTTATATTTTCAATAATTACCAACCTAAATTTTTATGTAGTGCCATCTGGACTAATAACTGGGTAGTAAACATTATAATATAGAAGACAGAGAAGATGTTAAATCTAAGAGAAGACTAGTGAAGTTCAAATTTTGGCCTGATAATCTGTCATCATGAAGTTCCTACATTTCTTACATATGAAATTCTCAGTAGTTGAAAGACATAGCTTCTTCAACAGAAGGTTGATGCAATATAAGTATAAATTGAATATTTGTAATATATTCATTGAAAACTATTAGTATGCATTGGACAGATAGTATTTTTATTCTGTATAACTTTATCAGTTGCATACCTTTAAAAGTCATGATAAATGCCATTGTTAAACATATGATTTAGCCCCAAATTCACAGAGTCAACAAGATTATAGGTAGAAAGTGCTATACTGGAAACCAAGTAACTCAAAACAGCCATAGGTCCTTGTTCAAGATAGTTAAAATATGAGATTCTTAGTCTTACTAGTAAATGAGTGTGTGTAATAAAGAATCATTAAGAACTTTTCCTTCCAAATTCGAAATGTTGAACAGTCTTTGGACCATATCCTAATTGATATCTTCATAA
>NW_007732013.1:30820-33958 GCF_000696425.1 Galeopterus variegatus
AAACAACTATAAGAAGCAGTTAGAGCTTATTCTGTGCTAGGTGAGAGCTGAGTGAAAAAAAATTCAGGACTTGTAAGCTATTAAACATCATGTTTGTACCTTGACATGGGTTTTACATGGGCAATGGCTAGCTTTTATGGTGCTTTGCACTATACAAATCAGCAAATGCACAATTCAGGGCTTTCTTTTTTTTTTTTTTTTCTCCAGAGAGCTGGTGATTAAATGTTTACTAGCATACCACTCTGTGTGTGTGTTTTTGTGTGTAACTGTTTACTATAAACCTAATAACTAATCAGTTAGATGCAACAGATAAAGAAACGTAAGTGCAAAACCAGGAAAAGAATTGATATCTGGGAAACTACTTTTGAAAATTAAATGCACAAATGAAAGGAGAGATGTACTTGTTGACATATTGTACTACATAAACAAAATGACAGATAAAATTTTTATATGGGAAGGAACTCATACAAATCATAAAGTTAGCACTCTAATAAAAATTCAAGTACAGGAAATAAGCAAGCCAAATGGAAAGAATATGGAAGATAAAACATTCACTGCATATAGAAGGCCCTACTTTTTTCTATTAAATCAGCAACAAAATATAAAGTCCTAATATTCTATATGGCAACAAGTGTATAGAGAAGAAAACACACACACTCTCCCTGTAGGTGAAGGTCAGAATAGTGTATACAGTAAGCAAATATTGGTGTTAAACAAGTTGGCAAATGGTATGTATTCATATGCTTTTGCATAAAATTTTTGGAGGGATGCACAAGAAACTTGTACCAATGGCAACCTGCTCTCTGTACATACTGTGTTTATCAGTGAAGACAGGAAGCAGTGGTAACACGGAGAATATTCACTTTATACAATTTTATAATTTTATTTTTAAATAATATGACTTTATTTCTTATTTAAAATATTAATAAATTTCAGAATGTTAAAAAGAAAAAANCAAACCCAATCAGGGGACAAAAACAGCAGGTAGAAATTTTTTCATTTAAGAAAATTGAATGTGTGAGATTCTCTTGGTTTAAAAATGCTAGTAACGGTGGCTTTGATGGTGGAAATATTGGTGTTTAAGGTAGTTTTTGTATGTACAAAGAAGTACCTGGGGTGGATAGCAAGATGCAGTGGAGGGACAGAGAATTCACCACTAGCTGTATGCTTTTATTTTGTTTCATTTTTCTATTACTGTTATTGTTTTCTATTACCATTGTATTCTTTCAAGGTGAAAGAAACTTAGTGACTTAAACCAATTATTTGTTGTTTTCCAAAATTCTGTGTTCAGCTATGCGGGAAGTTCTTATGTTAATCTTGCTGAAATCACTCCTATGGCCGCAATCCTCTGCCGGGACTGGAGGGTCCACAGTATCCTTCTGCAAATTGCTTACTGTTGGTGCAAGCTATCTGTCTGCTGGGCACTGTGATTCTTCTCCCAGTGGCTTCTCTTCTTCAAGTAGCCCAGCCTGGGCTTTCACAACATGGTGTTGCTAGAAGAAGGTGAAAGTAGAAACTGGATGGTTTCTTAAGACTTAGACTGCAGACTTTGCGTGCCATTCTGCAACATCCTATTGGTCAAAGAAAGTAATAAGTAAAGGTCAGATTCGAGGGAGGTGGATAAATAAACTTCATCTTTCCATGAAAACAATGGCATTGTCACAATGCAAATGGGCATGAAACCAGGGAGGCATGATTCTTTGGAGGCCGTAGAACAAAAGGCAAAGTTAGAAATTTTTCTAACAGGCTTCATCATTATCACATGTAACATGACTTTTATATTATATCAGTTTTTCTGGATTTAGTAATTCTCTTGTTCTAACAAAGGAGGCTGAGTTAATAGTTTTAATTTTCAGAAATACTTCAGAGATGAAGTCAGCCCATGCTATCAACCAGAAAGGATCTAAGGGTAATCAACAAATCACTCCATGTCACTCCTACTCAGCCTTCTGACAAAATTAGATTAATACTGCAACCACTTACTCAATGATTATTTAGTGCCAGGTTCTCAGGTAAGCACTTAAAATAATTATCTCCTTANTTACTCAATGATTATTTAGTGCCAGGTTCTCAGGTAAGCACTTAAAATAATTATCTCCTTAAAAGTCACAGCATCCCTATGAGTTCTGTATTATTATCTTCCCTTTACAATAAAAAAAATCAGACCTAGAAATTAGTAAACAGTCTACTTCTGATTGTCCTGTAGTTAGTAAACAGGGGTTGTGCTTCAAACCTACATCTTTGTTTTATTATAAAGCCTGTGCTGTTAAAGACTATACTATAATCAACAAATAATTTATTGAAATTTATTGAAATTTAAAATTCTTAGAAGGGTTTTACTCATTCATATATCTTTTTTTCAAATGGTATGTTAGTCTGGGTTTTATATGAGAACAACAGCCCATGAAAATAATCTCAGAAGTGTTTTAAATGAAAAATTATTCAGTAAAATTTGCCCTACAAATAATAAAAGAATTTAATACTCTTACAAAGCTAGGCAGATAGTGCAGGACCAGAAAAAGAAAGCCCAGAAATAGATTCTCCCAAATATAAGAAAACCATATAGTTAATATAGGTTTTGGAAGAGTACGGGAAGAAATGATTATTCTGTAATGTTGAATAATTTGTCCAAGCACACTTATAAGTGTTTTTTTTTAAATAAAAATAAGCTATATTCATAATGATATAAATATATCAAAATTAATTCCAAATAAGTTTTTTATGTCTTAAAAAAGTAGAACAAAATAAGTGAAAATGACTTTTATATTCATATTGAAAACACGTTTTGAAGCATAAAATTAAATGAGGTTGGTTCTAACAAAAATTAAAATATTAATAAATTTTACTCAAGTGGTTATATTAGGAAATGTGTACGCTCATTAGCAATCAAAGGAATACAAAATAAGATTATGCTCCAACTTTATGTTTGAATTTTGAAAAAATACAGAAGGCATTTGAATTTCCAGGGCTACCATGAGAGAAAGAAACATTAATATAAGAAAAAAGATGATATGAGATTAAAATGGCATACCTTTCTTGAATGTAATTTGATAATATGAACATATGCTAATATCCTCATTTTTTAAATTTTTGCCTTGGAAAAAACAGGAATAAAGTTTATTAAAAAATTAAATTTTA
>NW_007732013.1:35893-37661 GCF_000696425.1 Galeopterus variegatus
ATGTAAATGGTTAAAAATTGAGGATATATTAGAAATATTGTAAAACAGACATGCATTTTTTTGTTCAAAGACAAAAAGAAAAGTGAAAGAAGGAAAAGGAAAGAATAATTTGAATTTCAAAATTTCAGATAATTCTTTTCTTCTTACCTTCCTTTCATACTCCAATAATGAACTAGTAAAAGAAGAAATCAAAAAGGCAAGCCCATTTGCAATAGTTACCAAAAAACTAAAACACTTAGGAATAAATTGAACAAAGAAGGTTAAAAAAAAAAAAAAAAAAACTCTACAACAAGAACTAGAAATCACTAATGAAATAAAGAGGACACAAAAAGATGGAAAGACATTCCATGCTCTTGGATTGGAAGAATCAGTATTGTGAAAATGTCCATACTACCCAAAATGATTTATAGATTCAATGAAATCCCCATCAAAATAACAATGACATTCTTTACAGCAATAGAAAATCAATCCTAACATGTATATGGAACAATAAAAGACTCCAAATAGCCAACACAATCTTGCACAAGAAAAATAAAGCCAGCATTAAACTACCTAACTTCAAATCATACTACAAAGTTATGGTAACCAAAACAGTATGGTACTGGCATATAAAACAGATACACGGACCAATGGAAAAGAATAGAGAACCCAGAAATCAACCCACAAACTTACAGCCAACTGATCTTCAGCAAAGGCTCCAAGATTATGCATTGGGGTAAAGACTGCCTCTTCAATAAATGGTGCTGTAAAAATTGGATATCCATATGTAGAAGAATGAAATTAGACCTGCACCTCTTGTCATAAACCAAAATCAACTTAAAATTAATTAACAACTTCAATGTAAAACCTGCAACTATAAAATTCCTAAAAGAAAACATAGAGATAACACTTCAGAAAGTAGAAGTGGGCAAAGACTTAATGAATAAAACCACAAAAGCACAGACAACAAAAGAAAAAATAAATGGAATTATATCAAACTAAAAAGTTTCTGTACAGCAAAAGAAACAATTGACAGAGCAAAAAGACTACTTACAGAATGGAAGAAAATATTTGCAAACTATGCATCCAATAAGGGATGAATATCCGGAATATACAAGGAACTCAAACAACTTAACAGTAAAAAAACAAGTTACCTGATAAAAAAAAGGGGGGAGGGGGTAGAAGCTGAAAAGGCATTTCTCAAAGGAAGATACACAAATGGCTAACAGAAACATGAGAAAATGCCCAGCATCGCTGAGCTTCAGGGAAATACAAATCAAAAGCACACTGAGATATCATCTCACCCCAGTTAGACTGGCCATTATCAAAAAGACAGAACAACAGATGCTGGCAAGGATGTGGAGATAGGGGAATCCTCCTACACTGTTGGTGGGACTATAATTAGTACAGCCATTATGGAAAATGGTATGGAGTTTCCTCAGACTACAGATAGAACTGCCATAAGATCCAGCAATCCCAGTACTAGGTATGTACACAAAGGGATGGAAATCCTTATGTCGAAGGGACACCTGCACTCCTATGTTCATCACAGCTCTATTTACAATAACCAAGAGTGGGAACCAACCTAAATGTCCATCCACGGATGACTGGATAAGAAAAATGTGGTATATATACACAGTGAAATACTGCTCTGCCATAAAAAAAGGAATGAGATTCTGCCATTTTTGGGGGGGATGAACTTTGAGAAAATTATGTTAAGTGAAATAAGCCAGGTACTGAAAGAGAAATACCGCATATCCTCACTCATAAGTGGGAAGTAAAAAATAAA
>NW_007732013.1:38082-43238 GCF_000696425.1 Galeopterus variegatus
GCCAGGTACTGAAAGAGAAATACCGCATATCCTCACTCATAAGTGGGAAGTAAAAAATAAACAAATTAATTAAGCCAGGTACTGAAAGAGAAATACCGCATATCCTCACTCATAAGTGGGAAGTAAAAAATAAATTAATTAAAAACATAAGAAAGAAACAACAATCATAATAACTTTTTGAACTTTCAAAAGGAGAGAACAGAACTGTGGACACCCAAGGTGGGAAAGGAGGAGGGCGATGGGGGACTAGCGTTAAATTGTTAAAGGGCCACAAAAATTACTACATTGTGTAATGCTGAACATATTTATTATCCTGATTTTAGCATTACATAATACACACAGGTATCGATATTCAGTGTTGTACCCCACAAATATGTACAATCGATTATGTTTCAATAAAATAAAAATTTTCAGTAGAAATAAAAACATTAGAATAATGTTATGACTAAAACATGATATCAGCTAAAATGTGGCATAAATGAAAGTGATTTTTAAAATGCAAGCATAGAGGTTCAAATGAACCCTGAAATGGAAGAGACACCTGAACATTTTGCCTGCAGAAAAAAAGAAATGCCTTACAAAACTAGGTAGTAGTTGATTTTGTTTTGGAGAGTAGTTTTTATATTCATGAATATATAATGATGTTCATCGGTTTTAACTTTTAGACTCAAACTGCAATTAAAGCATGGACTATTTGAGAATAGTGAACAGACGGCCAATGAAATCAGCCTTTGCAATGTAAAGGTAAAGGTATAGATGAGAGAACTGGGAAGTGACAGTGCAGATGTGAAGATAAAGTTTTTGACATTAAAAGGTTCACTTTGTGTGTGAGAGTAAAAACTGATGGAAAATAGTGATTTAAGCATATTATCTAAAGTTACACCTAAAAGCAGTAGAAGAATTAAAATCAATTGTACAAGCACAAATTTTCAGAAGGGATTGAGCAGAAGTGGAGGTTGAGGAATGTCAAGTAAATCTTTACGTTTCCAAACTAAACATCCATACCTGACCTTCAAAAAGTAGTGGTTTAAGAAGCTTTGTCTTACAATTAAAGAGAAATTGCCATTGGAACTAAACTGAGAACAAATAAAAATGTGTCTTTCTGGGAAGTGTAACTGAGAATAAGTGGGAGTGGACTGAAGAGCTGCTGCTTCCCATTATAAGAATTTTTGTAAACTTTTGTCCCATATACACAGTAAATTGATAAAGGTTTTAAAATTTCAGAATGCAAGCTTGTGAAAGCATGTGATAGCTTGATTTTGATGCTCGGTTTGAGGGTTTCAAGTCCATGTACAAATATTAGGTTTTTTTCTTACATTACAGCTAGTTGTTTTAAAATTAAAACCATTTATTTTTGCCTTCCACTATTTTGCTACTTTTTACTATAGTTGATCATTGCATATGTCTTCATTCTGGCATGTTTTGACAAATAAGACAGGACACAATATGAGGGTACTTCAAAAAATTTGTGGAAATATAGAATGGAAAGATAACGTGAAACTTTCCATGAGCTTTTTGAATTATTCTTGTACATATGGAGAAGCTCTTAGACTAAAACAAAATTTTTTTTAAAAATACAGTTGTATTAACATACCTTTGTCTTCCATATGTCTTTGCACAATATAAAGTCAAAGTTTACTCAGCTAGCTTTAGACAAGATATTGAGTTTATGAAGAAACAGAGGAGTTACAAAGTAATATGCAACAATAGTGTGTACAAAGATAGATATATTTAGACACAATGAATATCTTTTCCCAAAAGCAAGAGCTTGTACAAAATAAAAATAGAAGATAATCACATATGTCTCTCTAAAAATGTAATTGTGAAATGGTTTGAAAGTACTTTCCCGGTAATAGTATTCATTCTGGAAATTTATCTCTAAGTCCAACTGTATCTCTTCACTCTTAATAGATTTAATAGGCACCATTTTTTTCCACACACAGTTACTGCAATTAAATTATGACTATAAACTGTCAGTATGGCACAAAATTTCCCAAGGGCATCAATAAGTGTGCAATTGAATTTCTGTGTAACAGCAAAAATGGCCAAATATAAAAATAATCAGCCAAATAAACGAGCAATTAAATTCCATGCCTGTAACAATGCAGGTGCATTTTAAATATAATGCCACTGCTAAATCTCATGAAAAATTTGGCTCTTCATATGAAATTAAATTGGTAGTAAATGTTTTTGGTATAGAGATGAAGAGTATTGTAGGAGAGACACATATCTGAGATATCAGGTAAGAAATTTGGAAACCTGATACAAAAATCTTCCATTACATTATAAAATCTAAAGTCTGCATTCTGTAAATATAGATTGACTGTCTCATGAACCAAATATTTTCTTGTTGGTGAACATGTCACAGGAAATGTTAATATTGATGATAACAAAGACTTGCATACATTTTATTGAACTAAAATTGTTTTAATTCAGTAAGATATCCAATTTCAAATATCACTTACAAAATAAGTGGCAAAAGACTTATTTACAAATTTCAAATATTTAGGAAATGCTATTTATTCCCCGGGCACAATAGAGTTTGTAAATGTTCTCCTGAATAATTAGTAAAATGTAAAATGCTCTTTAATCTCAATCCGTGTGTTTTTGTTGTCCTAAGTAATGACAGACTTAAGTAAAACTACCATTTTTATTTGCATTTTAGGTCATATAAAACATGCATGTTCCTTAGAGAAAGATTGTGTAATTTGATACAGCATTATTTAGGTTCATAAACTTGGTTTTGGATCTAGCTATCCACTTATTTTACTATTGTTTCCTATTAAAACACTAAAATGTCTTAAAAAGTAGTGGATACTTATTGCAGGTATTTTTCTTGCTCCATATTCTTTTATACATCAACAAATAGAAAAGGATTGCTATAAGCACAATAATGCCTATGAGCTGAAAATTCTCACTCTCAAAGCCAATGAAAACTAAAATATTACCAATCTGATAAAGAGTTTTTGACCATGCAAGAATTGGTAGGATAAATTTTGGTCCAAGGAAGAGATAAGAGGATGGAAGGTACCAGTTAATAGTTTCTACAGCAAATGCAATAGTATGAAATAACAGAATTTTCTGTTTTATTCAGTAAATATCATTGACAGATTCTATGCCATAAAACGTAATCTACAAAACTGCCTGTGAAAAACATCAGTGATACTCTGCACATAGATCTATTGACAATAAATATAAAAATTATTATTTACAAAGGTAGGTGACTTTAATACATTTCTATTTTCAAATGAAGAAACTGAGGCATAGAAAAGTAATGTAACTCAGCAAAGACACACAATCAGTAAGTGACAAAGATGGCCAGGAAGACTAGCTCCCAGTCCTGTGGGGAGCCTATGCTGGTTTTAGAGCACTTTTATGAAAAATAGTAGAGGCCATTTAAAACATTTAATTTTCTCTATTAGAAATGCCATAAATATTCTTAAAATACATATTTTTGAAAGAAAATTGCCTGTCATATTACTATTTTGACTGAAGAGATTATAGTGCCATTTGATGTTTTATTAAAGCTCCAATTTAACAGTTAAGGGAAACCTGCAAGCACACAGTAATAAACCCAGCAGGGAACAGGCCTTTCTTCTTAATTATTATTCCTTTGAAAGTCTGGAGAAGAGAACTGAGTTTAAGAAAGATATCTTACCAAATTATATCTAAAATTATAACCATATGTTGATAAAATACTTTGTTTTCTATAAGGAGATTCAACTGAGCATTTCAAATTTTGAACAGTAAATGGGATTTATCTTCCAAGCTATGTCATTACAGTTTGTTGTTGAGTTTCACCCATTGTGACTTGTGCCTCTTATTTATGTCACAGTTTACTTTTTTTTTAATTTTATTCTTTTGGTTTACATTTTCTTACCATTCAAAATGTAATACATTCTTATAATCTTCCATTTAAGCAATCTTACTCTTAAGAGTTTCTAGGGACTTGAACTGTTAAATTCTCACTGTTTCTTTTACAATAGCATTAAGTCATAAGTTTTTAATTCTGAGGTTGTACATAAACGATCCTTGAAGATTAGTTTAATACATACCTCACATCTATAGCCTTCTGAATTCTTTCTTATGTCTAGTTGTCTAAGGAAATAAATAAAAGAAAAAAGAAAAAGCCTATATCTGGTTTATGGATGGTTCTTCATGCTATGTTTGCATCATCTGGAAGTTGACTGCTACAGCAGAAAACACTCAGGAATATTTCTAGAAGACAATGGAAAGAAGAAATCTCCTTAGTAGGCAAAAATTCACAAAGTACATTTGTTTTTCACTCTGACTGGAGGGGGTTATGGACAAAGGTCCCACAGTAATTTATTTATAGTAGCCAACACTTTGGTCAGGTAGTCAGAATCTTTAAAAGAACAGAATTAGAAGATTGGTGATAAGGAGGTATGGACAAGGGTAATGTCAGCTGACTCCTTGGAATAGGTACAGAATGTGTAAATGTTTACGCACAACGTAAATGCTTACAAGGTGCTGCAAAGGAATCTACAAGTAATCAGGTCGGCATGATGGTCTATTTTTTGGCTGTCATGCAGCTTCCTTCCCTAACATTACAATGCTTGTTCAAGACACTCATGTACAAAAAACAACCATAGCGGAAATAGATGTACATGTGTTTAACAATTTAGAAGTTCCTTCTGTACTGTGGTTTAAATGTGTCCCCTTCAAAATTACGGTGTTGCCAATGTGATTGTATTAAGAGCTGGGATGTTTTAGAAGTGAGTAGGCCATGAGGGCTATTTCCTCATTAATTGGATTTAGACCCTTTTAAAAGAGGCACCATCTAGCTTGCCATTCTGTGCTCTGTCATGTGAGAACGCAGCAACGAGACCCTCATCAGATCAAATGATGGCACCCTGGCCATGAATTTCTCAGCCTCCATAACTTTGAGAAATGCATTTCTGTCCTTTATAAACTAACCAGTCCCAGGTATTTTGTGACAGCAGCACAAACAGATTAGGACATTCTCTAACACTGGTATGGCCACCACCTCAACGTATACCTAATCTCCCAAGAGCAGAGATCAAACTAAGTCTAGGCTATTACACAGCGCACTACAGAGAACAGCAAGTCACCTCGAGACAGACTGCGTATGTTTTTTTTTCCTTTTTTTTTTTTTTTTTTTTGTTTTTTTTCGT
>NW_007732013.1:44224-54799 GCF_000696425.1 Galeopterus variegatus
CACCTCGCTCAGCCAGTGAGCGGCCGGTCTGTATGTGGGATCCGAACCCTCGGCGGGAGCGCCGCCGCGCTTCCCAAGCAGCGCATTGTAGCAGTGCGCCACCGGGCCGGCCCCAAGACTGCGTATGTTTGACCGTTGCATCACCAAGAGTGATATTTCCTTAATGGAAAAGGCACTCATTCTGATCATCTTGACTGTAATGATATGCCAGCTACCATCAATGGATTTCTAGCATAAATTCACTGCTATGATATCATAAAAAGTATTGCCTCTGTCCAATAAAATTAATTTTCATTAAAAGAACTGTATCAGTGGCCTCACATCCATGAACTGTACTGCCATTAAGACATATTCTATCATTCAGAAGCAATTGTCCCTCATAAAATGCTGGAATTGCCTATCGAATACTCAGTTTAGGTTCCAGCTAGGAGACGAGATCATGTCTGGGATATTGTCTTGCAAGATGATATATAGGTTTTGAAATACTAACTGTATTTTGGTTGTGTTTCTTTTGTTGCCAGAATACATAGGACCAGGAATCAAGAGGTGGGTATATATGAAAAATGCCATTGCTGTTCATCAAAAGTGCGGGTACACGGCCAGATTGCTGATTCTGCCACTTTTGAACGTTGAAATTGCCGTATTACACTCACAGTGAAATAAAAATGAAAATATGTGTTCCTTCTAGGCCAAAGTTTAAGAGCAAGGTCATCATAGTTCTTTTACTCCTGTGTGATGACCAGCAGTAATTGAGATGCTGGCTGTCCCCTCAGCCTGCTTTCCAGAGTGATGATGGGGGAACAGAGCTTCTGCCAACCTATGGCAGACATGCAGAATGAGCAAACAGTAAACTTTTGTTGTTTTAAGCCACTGATCCACTGGGATTTATGGTTTAGTACCACATCATTACCTAGACCATCCTGAGAGATTAAAATACATCGTAACAATAAGTAGGCACTGTCAAAGGGGAAATAAAAAGGAAAAACCCATGTATGTAGTCTTATTTCATATATATATAAAATCTTTGATTATATATGTATGTGTATATATGTTACATACACAGGTAAGCAATTTTCAGTGACTGGAAGGATGGTGTCCCTTTTAATGTAGCAGTGAATCATTGGGCAAGTATTGCCTGTGATGATTTTGGAACTGAATCATGCACAGAATGAGTTTATTCTCCAAAGATACAAGTCATGAAACAGAATGTGAGTACTGTGTGTTGGTTGCTCTTAGCTGAATTTGACAAGGTAGTTCAAGATAGAGATAAGCTCAGAAAAGGGTTAGTATACAAGCAGGAATAAAATTAAATAGAGTTCAGAACTTCAGAAATTTGCAGTACTAGAATATGAAATGTTTTTGTTTTCTGTTTGTTTTAATCTGAACTGCTAAAATAGAAATCTAAGAAGATCTTGAATGAAAAAGGCAACTTGAAACTAAACATCATGGCAAGAATCAGATCAATAGTACGTGACATACATACTGTAGAAACTCAGTATATGTGGATGTGTCCTAGACTGAAGGTCCAACTAAGGGTGGACTATTAATTAAATCCACTAAATTGGACAAAAGTATCTTAGGGAAGAAGATTAAAGATGTAGTTCTCTCACCAAATCCTGAAAAAATAAATGTACCTAAAAGTAAGTTGAGAGAGAAATAAACAAATAAATAAGCAAAACTAGGAAATTTATCTGGTCATTCACATGTGGAGATGACTGCAATGAAATATATGAGGTTTATTAAATTTTTAAGTATCTAGTGCCAAAACACCAACCAACCTGTAAATAACATTTGAGACTTAACACCAGCCCTGGGTTAACAGGCTTCTCTAAGCAGGAAGCAGAGAAAAGTGTAGGCTTAACACCAAGAGAAGGCACAGAGCAGCATAGAGAAAGTGGGATTTATGGATTTGTACCACATTGTTACATAGACCATCCTGAGAAGCTAAAATACATTGTAACAATATGCAGGCACTGCCCAAGGAAAAAGAGAATAAAAGTAATTTTATTTTATATATGTAAATGCACACACACACACAAGTATTACATGTAGGACCTCCCACAGTTCTCATCACAGGAGTGCATGTAAAGGTTCTCTGTGGAGGGAGTGTATAGGAAAATAACTTTTCAGTTTATAGTTCTCTGAACCCCAAAAGCAATCTGATAGGAATCTGGTCCTTCAGCATCAGTCCCTGATGGAAAGACCAAATTGCCCAAGAAGTGAGATTTTGAGCTCGATACCATGAACAAATTAGAATTTGGCGTGGGTTTATTTGAAAGAGTGGTAAATGTATTTTGCATGTGAAAGAAAAAAGGAACCAAATATTTGGTTATCAGGAGGGCAGACTGTGATAGTCCTGGTTCTGTTTACCCCGTATTTCTAGTTCATCTTTTATTTATCCAGTAGGATTATACTTTCATGTCCCTTTGGGAATAATGTGCAGTGATGTGATTTGCTTTGGTCATTGAAACGTTAGCTGAAGTTACACGTGTCAGGCAGCAGCTTTACGTATCAGACCACTTAGTGTAGCTTTGTTTTCTTTCCCTCTGCCACTGCATATATTAGTATAACAGGGAGTGGCTGCTCTGCCAGTCTGGATCCCAGGATGAGATCATCAGGGAGTAGAGCCCCAAGCTACTCCATAATGGATATTTAAAATAGGAGAAAAATAAGCATGTTAAAGCACTTTTATTTGGGGCTCCACTGTTTCCCAATGTATCAGCTACATAACTAAAATGAAGTGGCAGTACTTTACTTATCACACCTGATAAGCCACTCACACAATATTTGGTTCATAGCACTTCAGCTCTGGTCCATGAGAGGACTATGTCTAGAACTTAATGATTTTCTGGGGATTCTGTTATCATATCCGTGTTCAGTAACAAATAGATGAAAGTTGAAATCAACTTGAAAATTCAGGACAATTACCAATTCAGGTCTTTCAAAATGAAGATATGGGTCACGTTACCAGGTCAAGAACTATGACCAGCTTTAGGTCCTGTCTGAGAGAAAAAAGGACATGAAAAGAAAGGTAGGGTTGCAAACAGTTGTAAGTATCAACTGTTTACTAGTTTCTAGTTACAGAAATGGCTGATATGCATCTTGGCTTTCTTGCTTTTTGGCATTTATTGCTGGGTATTGATCATTTTTTTCCACTTGCTATTTTTTCTATTCCTTTTTATAAGGAGTGTTGGTCAAGGTTAATTGAACAGTTTATTTTTTAGGTCATAGAACACTCAGTTATCTGGATAAGAGAGGAATTAACATCAGCCAGAGACATATACAGTGACGGATGCACCCTTAGTTATCCCATTTTGCTGGCAGTGCTGGAGCATCTTCATTTGCATGAGGAATAATTGTGCCTTGCTAGACAAAAGCAAATTATCACTGGTGCTATTATATGGAAGTTTAAATATGGGTAGTAGCGTGCATAAGATTGCTTAGCAACCAAAGATATTGCATGTGCCAATGATTTACCTACTAACTCTCAATTCCAAATTTTCCCTTGTACTTTCTCCTTTCTACTGCTAGGGACAAAAAGGCTGTACATACTGCCTCTTGGATTTCTGCTCAGATGTGAAGTAGCAGTTCCAAAAGCAAAAGGTGCAGCAGCCTCAGTCACGGGGGTATCATCTGACATTATGCAGCACAACGTTGTTTCTTTTGTTCCTCACACCCCAAAGCCGTTACAGACACTTGAGCAACATCAGGCTTTCCCTTTGACTCCTCCCACGTTTACAGCAATTTTATAACCAACTCTCTGTACCAAAGTCCCTTCATTTAAATTCTGAGTATCTAAGGTAATAGCTGTTTTTCTTCCAGAATGTTAAACAATATATATGTAGTACATTTTCATTTCAAATTTGAAATGAGGAAAGGACTATCCAGTGTCACTACTTTTTGTCAGCACTGATTAGAAGTTTTTGCCAGCACAGTATAACCAGGAAAAAAAAGTAGAAAAAGAAAAAAAAAAGAAATAAATAAAACTCATTATTGAAAAATAATTATCTATGTAGAAACTAAGGATAATATAGAAAATATTAACATCAATAAGAAATTGTGCAAATCTGAACATCGAATCAATGAACAGTTTTCCCAGCACAATTTATAGAAGAGGCAGTCTTTTTCCCAATGTATGTTCATGTTGTTGTTATTAAAGGTCACTTAACTGTAAGTCTGTGGGTTGATTTCTGGGTTCTCTATTCTATTTCTTTGGTCTGAGTGTGTATTTTTGTGCCAGTACCATGCTGTTTTGGTTTATAGCTTTGTAGTATAGTTCGAAGTCAGGTAGTGTTGTGCCTTCAGCTTTATTGCTTTTGCTAAGGATTACTTTGGCTATTTGGGGTCTCTCGTTGTTTCATATGAATGTTAGGACTGTTTTATCCATTTCTGTGAAGAATGTCTTATTAGTTTGTTTCTGTTGCTTTCAACAGTGGTAACTGGGTAATTTATAAGAAAACAAAATTTATAGCTTACAGTCTCAGAAGCTATGGTGAAAGCATTCTGTGGTGATGACTTCAGTGATGGTAGGGTATCACATTTCAAAAATGGCAGACCAGAGAGAGCAAGAGAGAGACAGACTCTCCTTTCTTCCTTTAAAGCCCTCAGAAGCATGCCCCTGACCACTGTTTTTAATCCATTCACTAACACATAGTCCTACAATCTAATCACCTCTTCAAGGCTCCACCTTTCAATTACCATAATATGATTTACCACCCTATTAACTGTCCAGTGGAAGCCAAGTTTGTAGCACATAAAACTTGGGAGACATAATTCAAGCTTCAGTGAGTTTTGGGGGACATAATTCAATCCACAACAAATGTCATTGGTGTTTTGATGGGGATTGCATTGAATCTGTAGATCACTTTGGGTAATGTAGACATTTTCCCAATGTTGATTCTTCCAATCTAGGAGCATGGAATATCTTTCCACCTTTTGTGTCTTTTTAAATTTCTTTCTGTAGTGATTTGTAGTTCTTATTGTAGAGATATTTCCCCCCCTTGGTTAAATTGATTACTTGGTATTTTATTTTTTGGTGACTATTGTAAACGGGCTTATTTTATGGATTTCTTTTCTTCCTAGTTTGTTATTGGAGAATATAAATTCAACTGATTTGGGGGCATTGATTTTGTATCCTGCAACATTACTGAAATTGTTAATCAGTTCTCAGTGATCTTTGGTAGAGTCTTTAAGTTTTCCTATATGTAGGATCATGTCATCTGCAAACAGGGACAGTTTGACTTTGTCTTTTATAATCTGGATGCCCTTTATTTCTTTCTGTTGCCCAATTGCTCTGGCTAGTACTTCCTACACCATGCTAAATAGGAGTGGTGAGATTGGGCATCCTTGTCTTGTTCTTGTCAAATGCATGCCTGTAATCAAAAAACAGAAAGGTTAATTTCCTAAAATATATTTATGATGATAACAAAGATTATAAATTGAGTAGAAATAAATCTAATATTTATCTGAGCCTTATGGAGAAATTCGTGAAACTTTACTCAAAGAATCTAGGGATATATAATTAAATAGTGTGTTAGCATCTTATTGCTGCTGTAACCAATTATCACAAACTTAGTGTCTTAACACAAATTTATTCTCTTATAGTTCTGGAGGTTAAAAGTTTCAAAAATATTCATTAGATTAAAAGCAAGGTGTTTACAGTATGGTGTTGCTTCTAGGGGATCCAGGAGAGAATCCCTTCCCTGTGTTTTCAGTGGGGTGCCCACATTCCTTGGCTCATGGCCCTTAACTAGCAATTGCATCACTCCGAACTCTATTTCAGTCATCACATATTTTTCTCTTGTGTTTCTGCCTCCCATTATAAAGACCCTTGTGATTACTTTGGGCTCATCCTAATAATTCTTGGCACTATGGTATGGATGTATCCACTCCAAATGTGGGATAACTTGTGTTGGAAATTTTATACCCAATGTAACAGTGTTAGGAAATATAACAGGCCTTGGGAGATGTTTAAGTCATGAGGTCTCTGCCCTCATGAATGATTAATCCTGCCATAAGAAGGGCTTGTGAAGTGACTTCTCTTTCTTTTGCTCTTCTGCCATGTGAGGACATAGTGTTCCTCCCGCTGGAGGACCCAGTGTTCAAAGCACCATTTTGGAAGCAGAGAGAATTGGCCCTACCCTACGGTGCCTTGATCTAGGCCTTCCATGCCTCCAAAACAGTAAATAATATTCTGTTCTTCATAAACTACCTAGCCAATGGTATTCTGATACAGTAGTGCCTATGGACTGAGACACAGGATAATTGCCCCATCTCAAGATCTTTAAATTATTCCCATCTGCAAAGCCTCATTTGCTATATAATATATTCACAGGTTCCAAAGTTTAGGATGTGGACATCTCCTGGTGGTCATTATTTTGCCTACTAAACATGAAGACATAGTCTGTGCTCAGGTTAGGACAAGTCAAAATGTTAAATATGCTGTATCTCTTCACATCATCATCATCATAAATGATCAATAGTTACTATAGATTCCAATCAAATTCCCAACAAAATTTTAGTATAAACAGGGTAAACTTATTCTAACTTAAATGTAAATGAGGAAAACACTAACGCTGCCAAAGATAAATAAGAAATATTATAATGGGTGGACAAACTTATTTACCAAGAATTAAGACCTTTTCTGAGAGCAATTATGTTTAAGAGTGTGGTATTAGACCTGTGGGGAAAAAAATCTGCAGAAATTGGCTTTAACGCTGAGAAAAAATAAAACTGGATCCTAATATATCATACAAAATTCAGTTATTGAAAACTAAAGACCTAGCTTTAAGCTTTAAGAAGAAAATATATCTTAAAATTCTTTAAGCAAGATATAAAAAATGTAAACCATTAAGGAAAAGATTGATTCAGCCATAAAAGTTGCAACTTATGTACAACAACCATTACGTTAAATGCTTTAAAAGGGAAAAGACGAGATGGAGACTTTGAGAAAATATTTGTGTACATACACCTGAAAAACACTTAGTAATCAGATTATATAGAACTCCTCTATATCAATAAGAAAATGAGCCAAACACCTTAATATATATTGAGGGACAAAAAAATCTGAAAGGCCAGTAAATATATATGGAGTCTCTCTTATAAATAAAAGCATATAAATTAAACACACAACGAGACATAATTTGCCACCTACGAGTTCAGGAAAAATTTAAAAATCTGACAAATCAAGAGTTGAACATGTTGTGGAACAGTAGTGACAATCATTTCCTATGGGTGGAAAAATTAATTAAAACAATCACTTTAGTAATTTTGATTTATTAGACTTATTTAATAAATTCAAATGTACATTGTTTAAGCTAAAATAATTTACTCCTAGATATATATTCTTTTTTTTTTTTTTTTGTCCTTTTTGAGACTGGCTGCACCGTGCTCAGCCAGTGAGCACTGTGAGCACACCGGTCATCCCTATATAGGATCCAAACCTGTGGCGGGAGCGCTACTGCGCTCCCAGCACTGCACTCTCCCGAGTGCGCCACGGGCTCGGCCCCTAGATCTATATTCTTAAGGAATACACTCATGAACAAGCAAACATATAAAATAATGTTCAATACAATCTTGATGTAAAACTTAAAAGAATAGACTCAAACTATAGGACTACAACAGAAGAATGGATAAATACATTAAGATTTATTTTGAACCTGGCAAATATGGTATCTGGAGTGATCATATCATCCCATTTTTGTGTTATATCATGTTAAGCAATACTATGTAAAGTCTATGTAAATCACAAGACTATGTAAATTCTAAATTACCAGTTAGCTACTGGTTTTGAATGACTCATTCCTACAATAAAATAAGTAATTTCATTACGAGCCAAAGCTTGCTACCTATTTTTATCACAAAACAGCAATGGGATTAAATATAAAAAGAAGACAGGAAGAATGCACACAAAGTACAGAATTTCTAATATCAATATTTATCTAAAGATAATGAGAAAATAATCAAATAAAATAGAAGAAAATATACCAAACCTAAAGAACTGAGGTACTCCAATTAAAAAGAAAGAAAATTAAAAGTGAGTTAAGAATAGAATGGATAAAATAATCACACCCATAACCAATGTGTTAAAAACAAACAAACAAACAAAAAAACCCAAAAAAACGAAACAAAAAACCCCCCTACAATTTCCAGAGTAGGAAAAAAAAAAAAAAAAAAGAGTGAAAAATAGCTCTAATTCTTTCAATGAGAAGTCTGATAATTTCTTTCTGAACAGCAACAGGGTATACAGGATGAAGAAGAGTTTTCAGTGTTCTAAGGAAGGAAAAGAAAAATAAAGATTTTTCAGACAGCTTATCATCTTGAAACACTAATGTAAAGTCCCATTATAGGATACACATCAGCATAACCTACAAGGATGTGGGATTCAAGGAGCAGTTGTGAAAAACCACACACACACACACACACACACACACACCATTAACAAGCAGAAACATCAAAGAATTTATACAGAAATAAAAAAAAAGAGAAAAAATCCCTTTTCATTGATAAAGAAAAAAGTAATGCTATATTGGAAGTAAAATCCCAAGTGTTCTCAAAATGGGTGGTAAGAGAAGGCAAGACGTCTTACAAAGGCTTTACCTTGTTTTGCTTAATTAAAAGATCGATAGAAACATGTAATCTTAATATGTTGGTTAAAACTATAAACATAAACTTAAAAGAAAAAAATGAAACTTATAAACAATTTTGATTAACAGACGGAAGACAAGAACAAGAACATCTTTCTCTTCTCTCTGTCTCTCTCTCTTGTAGACACAAACATACACGCACTGAAGAAATAACTTGATATTTCTAATGAATCACAACAAATATGAAACTTTTAAGTTCTTCAGTTAAATACAGAAATCGTTACATTGATGAAAAGCATATAAAATGTTGCAAATGGTATTTATAGGTGATATACCTAAAACTAAAAGAATATATAATCTTTCAAACCTGAATGAAAAATTTACAAAACTTGAAAAAATCTTGGGAAACAAAACAAGTCCCAACAAACATCTAAATGGAGAAGTCATACAGACTATATTCATTGCCCAATACCTGTTACACTTGCTGCCCACAATATAATACTAGGTTTTATTCTCAAAAATATAGTAAAAATAATCTGTATACCAGATGAAAGAACCCACTTCTTAATAACTCTTTAAACAAGAGGAAATCAAACAGTTGTTATAAATTATTTAGAAATGACATACATTGAGAATAACATAGTTTGTAAAGTAGGATGAAGTGAAACTAAAATAGAAAATAGTTTGGTTGCATCTAATTTCCACTTGAGAATTTGTATAAAAATCAAAATATAAATCCAAATAGAGGAGACATAAAGAGCTACTAAAGAATTTTTAAAATCAAGGAAAAACAACTACATAGATTGCATTAATAAAATAAGTTGTTTCTGTGAAAAAACATCAATAAAATGCAAAGTACTGATCACGGTGATAGAGGAAACAGCATAAAACTTTCTACCAATGAATGTGAATATGTAGAAAACACTGATGGTGTACTAACAAATATACAAATTACTGAAATTGGCTGTAGAAAAAGAAAAGTATCTCTATGGATATGTAAACTTAGCACAAATGGAGAAATACAGTAATCATGATTTACCTTTAAAAATATTGACTAGTCATCAGGGAAATGCANCCTCACCCCAGTTAGACTGGCTATAATCAAAAAGATGGAGAATAATAAATGCTGGTGAGGATATGGAAAGGAATGCTCCTACACTGTTGTTGGTAGGACTGTAAATTAGTACAACCACTATGGAAAACAGTATGGAGGTTTCGCAAACAACTACAGATAGATCTTCCATACAATCCAGCAATCCCACTTCTAGGTATATACCCAGAGGATTGGAAATCATCATGTCGAAGGGATACCTGCACTCCCATGATCATCGCAGCTCTATTCACAATAGCCAAGATATGGAACCAACCTAAATGTCCATCAATGGATGACTGGACAAGGAAACTGTGGTGTATGTATACCATGGATTACTACTATGCCATAAAAAAAGAATGAGATTCTCCCATTCACAACACCATGGATGAGCTTGGAGAAACTTATGTTGAATGAAATAAGCAAATCACAGAGGAATAAATACCACATGCCCTCACTCATAAGTGGGAGCTAAGACAGAAAGAAGGAAGGAAAGAAAGACCACAGTGGTTCATTGGACTTGCACAGAGAGAGAGCATATCTAGGGATACAAACTGGAGTAGGGGAAAGGGGGATGGAGAGGGAGGTCTGGGATAATTGGGTGGGGACACGGGGTATAATCACAGTATGTTGTAATGGGCATGCTGCCAGTATTGATCTGGCCATCACATCTTGGGCACAAGTGATGACAATTAGCTTTGTACCCAATGAATATTCATGACCAATAATAAATTAATTAATTTTAAAAAAATAAAAAATCAACAAGGCCCAGATCATATACACAGAATTCTACAGAACATCACTGACCCAAGTATAGCAAATGAAGATATACATAAGGTATTTTAACAGAATGGCTTAAAATATGAAAGAAAAAGCAGAAATTCATTATAGAAGAAAAGA
>NW_007732013.1:55517-81640 GCF_000696425.1 Galeopterus variegatus
AGAATTCTACAGAACATCACTGACCCAAGTATAGCAAATGAAGATATACATAAGGTATTTTAACAGAATGGCTTAAAATATGAAAGAAAAAGCAGAAATTCATTATAGAAGAAAAGATACTGGTGGCTCAAATTCATTGATTAATAAGATGTAATGTTGTATGCAATCTTTCTCTTATAATAAAAGGTATTACTCAACAGTGGTAAACCTAGGGCTCCTGGGACCAGAAGCTTATCTGATCTGTGGGGGAGGATGTTTTTATAAAAAAAGAACAGAATAATGAATATACAATTAGGACTAAAGCACTGGAAAGAGACTAACTAAAGAGTTCTGATACATAAGCTTCATTGGCTTCACGAAAATAATAGCTTGTGTCCAAAAAACCTACAGCAACCATCATACATCAAATAAAGCATTATAAAGAAAAATATAAATAATATATCCATTAACCACAGTCATATTCACCATGGTATTGGCTGTTTCAGTCAATGAAAAGGAAAACAGAAATTGAAAATAAAGCTTACATTTGAATAAAAAACATAAGAATAGCTATCTTAGTCTCAGATGATGTGTGTGTATGTGTGTGTATGTGAGATAAGTACATAGAAAGCAGATTAGAATACTATTCAATATAATTAACAAAATCAGCAAGATAACCAAGTACAAGATAAGTAATTAGAAGAGAGCTCAAATGTTATCATCACAAAGAAATAAATTTTTCCAATGATGCATATGCTAATTATCCTGATTTGATTATCACACATGGTATACATATATCGAAATATAACTCTGTATCCTATAAATATGTACAGTCAATACATATCAATTAAAAATAAATTCCTTTAAAAATCAATAATTTTTCTGCTCACTAGAAATAACTATGTAGAAAATATGACGCGAGACGTCATCAAGATGGCAGAATAGACAGTGCCAAGTGTTACTATCTTCCACAAGCAACAATTTGCAATTATTAAAAGCAAAGATTCCCAACCGGGAATTATTGGATCTTGTTGCAAGAGGAGGAGACACCCGTGGAGTTCTTGAAGGCAGGAAAAGCTGTGCCTGGAGAAAGAAGTGTACATTCCAACCATTTTGTACCCCAGCTGCTTCAGGGCTACCTGGTGAGCACCCAGAGCAGGAGCCAACAAAAACTGCAGCTGGGCCCTTTGCATGAAATTGCTTGGATTCTGCAGGGGAGAGGTGGGTCCTGGAACAGACCATACCAACCCCCAGGCCAGGGAGACCACCAACAGGGTTCCCATTGACCCACATAGCAAAGATCATAGCCAACTGCAGAAAGGAGCCATCCAGAGGCCAGTGAGTCATCAAGAGGGACCAGTGCAAGGTCTGCTCCATGGGAAGTGTTTGGAATGTGGGGAGAGGATGGCCTGCCAGGAAGAGATTGAGGCACAGAGTGAGCAGCTGATCTGTCTTCCTACCAGCACAGACACACTCCATGGAGAATGAGCAGGGAGACAGAATTACAGAGGAAGCAATTTGCTGGAGAGACATAGTCCAAGGCCAGAGTTACCACACAGCCCAGATGTATCTGACTTCACAAGACCCACAAGTGATTAATAGGCCAATAGTTAAAACCCAAGCCCCGCAATAAAGCTTTTCTCAGAGAATTGGCAGCAAAGTTGCAATTTAGCTCAATCACAGGGCTCAAGTGCTGGTCCCCACTTCCTGGTCCCCAGAAAGTTATTTCAAATTTGGAATTAAAGGACTACACATTATTTCCAGTGCAGAGTTAAAGTGGTGGTGGTAGGTAGTAATCCAATACAGAACTGAAAAAACAAAACACAACACAGAGCATAGACAAAGCTCTGACACTAACCAGTGAAAGACTAACTCCAACATCGAACACCTATAAAACCTACAAGAGGTAGCAGTCTCCTGAAAGCCCAGACATCAACATAAAAACACAAAGATTGAGAAAGAACAGAGAAATATGACACTATCAAAGGAAACAAACCAAGCACAGCAACAGACTCAGAGGAACAGCAGATTTATGAAATATCTGGAAGAGAATTCAGAATAATCCTCTTAAGGATGTTCAGAAAGTCACAAGAAAATACAGATAGAAAATTAAATGATATCTGGAAAACAATCCATGAACACAATGAGAAACTTGACATAGTAATTGGGTGAATTTTTAAAAACCAAATATAAATTCTAGATATAAAGAATACATTCTCTGACTGAAAAACTCGATAGAAAGCTTCAACAGCAGACTTAAACAGAGGAAAGAATCTGTGAGCTTAAAGACAAAACATTTGAAATTATCAAATCAGAGGAGCAAAAAGAAAAAAAGAATAAGAAAAAATGAAACAAATACAGCAAATATGAGACTCCCTCAAGTGAAATAACAACATTTGCATAATTGGCATACCTGAAGGAGAAGAAAAAGGAGATGTAGAAAGCATATTCAAGATTCACGAAATACTGGCTAAAAATTTCCCAAGTATGGAGAAATACGACAGCATCCAGTAGAGGAAGCTCACCATTCCTTCCTCCCTGTGCCCCTAGCAACCACCAATCTGCTAATCAAATTTGCCAATCAAATTCAATCCAAAGAATAACACTCCAAGGTACACATCATAATCAAATTACCAAAAACCAAGACAAAGAAAGGATACTAAAAGCTTCAGGAGAAAAGAAACATATAACATTCCACAGAGCCCCAGTAGATATCTCAGACGACTTCTCCGTAGAAACCCTACAGACCAGAAGAGAATGCGATGATATGTTGAGAGTGCCAAAGGAAAAAGACTGTCAGCCAAGAATTCTCTGTTCAGCAAAATTAACTTTAAAATGTGAAGGAGAAATAAAGTCATTCCCAGACAAACAAAAACTAAGGGAATTAACTAACAGTAGACCTGAATTACAAGCAACACAAAAGGGAGATTTTCAGTGTGAAAGAAGAAAATGCTAAGGAAAAGTTTTAAAGTAATAAAACGTTTACAGGTATGTATAACTCATTAGTAAATTAAGTTCACAGAAAATGACAGACTAGTGTGGTTCCAGTGTTGTAAGAGTGGTGAATAAAACTGCTTACATCCTTAGTATGAAGACTAAATGACAAACCTAACAAGACAACAAATATAGCAACCACATTAGAAAAATGCAATATTAAAAGATGTAACTCAAAACAACAAAATATCAAAATGTCACAAACAAGTCTGTACATATCAATAATAACTGTAAATGTAAATGGACATCAAACTAAAAAGCTTCTGCACAGNTGTACATATCAATAATAACTGTAAATGTAAATGGACATCAAACTAAAAAGCTTCTGCACAGACAGGGACACTATCAACCAAGTGAAGAGACAACCTACAGAATGGAAGAAAGTGTTTGCAAACTATATATCAGACATGGGGTTTATATCCAGATTATATAAGCTACTCAACAGAAAAAAAAGGAAAAAATGAAAAGAACCCCACAAATAACCCAATTTAAAAATGTGCAAAGGACCTGAACAGACATTTCTCAAGACATACAAAGGGCCAACAAGCACATGAAAAAAAACTCAAAGTCACTAATCATCAGGGAAATGCAAATTAAAACCACAATGAGATATCATTTCACCCCAGTTAGAATGGCTACTGTCAACAAGACAGAAAATAACAAATGCTGGTGAGGATGAAGAGAAAAGGGAACCCTCCTACATTGCTGGTGGGAATGTAAATTGGTACAGCCATTGTGGAAAACAATATGGAGGTTCCTCAGAGAACTAAAAACACTTCCACCTTATTATCCAGCTATCCCACTAATGAAAATATACCCAAAGGAAATGAACTCAATATATCAAAAAGCCACATGCACTCCAATGTTTATCACAATGCTAAAGATTACATTGGACAATATTGCATATACTAATTATCCTGATTTGAGCACCACATACTGCACATATGTATGGACAGGCAGCTCTGTATCCCACATATAATTATGTTTCAATTAAAAAAAAAGTAAAAAGAGAAAAAAGTAAAAAGAAGGAAAAAGTAAAAAACAAAACAAAACACAATAGTCGAAAGATGGAATCAACCTAAATGCCCATCAATGGATGAATGGATATAAAAACTGTGGTGTATATACACAATAGAATACTATTCAGCTACAAAAAGAAATGATATGCTATCAATTGCAGCAATATGGATGGAAGTGGAAACCACCATGTTAAGTGATGTGAGTCAGGCACAGAAAGACAAATATCACATGGTATCATTCATATGTGGAATTGTCAAAAAAAAATATTTCTCATAGAAGTAGAGAGTAGAATAATGGTTACCAGAGGCTAGCAGGGGATGGGCACGGAGGGGAGAAGAAGAGGTAGACTAACAGGTACAAAGCTATTCTGTCTACCCTAAGAGAATTTATTTCTCATAGAAGTAGAGAGTAGAATAATGGTTACCAGAGGCTAGCAGGGGATGGGCATGGAGGGGAGAAGAAGAGGTAGACTAACAGGTACAAAGCTATTCTGTCTACCCTAAGAGAATTGAAACAACACACTGTACCCCACAAAAGTAACGATGAATAACAGTAATCACACAAAACAGAAAAGACAGGGAAAAAAAAATAACATTCACAATAGCAAAACTAATATAAAATTGTGTATACTGAAAAAAAACTGCAAAGTATGGTCTGTATTTGCAAAATTTTTCTGAAGGAGAAACAAGAAATTAGATAATCAGCATAAGAACATAAGTTATTCTGCTGCTGTATCAAAAAGCATTCAATGTTGTAATTAATCTATACTTCTCAAACTACAAATATGTGATAATTAAAATCTCAATAGGATTTTGAATGCAAATTAGCAAAGAAAATGCGAAATAAATCTGGAAAAATGTATAGAAATTTTTCATTGGAATCTTTTTAAAATTTAGGTGAAATTCATGTAAGATAAAGTTAAACATTTAAAGTGAACAATTCAGTAACATTCACTACATTTGCAATGTGTAACCACCACCTCTGTCTAGTCCCAAAACATTTTCATCATTCTAAAACAAAAACCCATACTCAGTAAATAGTTACTCACCATTCCTTCCTCCCTGTGCCCCTAGCAACCACCAATCTGCTTTCTGTCTCTACAGATTTACCTATTCTGAATATTTCATATAAATGCAATCATACTATATCTGACCTTCTGTGTCTGGTTCCTTTTACTTAGCATATCTTTGAGGTTTATCCACATTGTAGTATATATCATTATTTTATTCCTCTTTACGTCTGAATAGCATTCCACTGCATGCATATATCACATTTGTTTATCTATTCATGCATTGGTGGACATCTGGGTTGTTTCCACCTTTTAGCTATGAATATAAACATGCATATACATGTATTTATTTGAATGTTTTAAATTCTTTGGGGTATATACCTGGCATTAGAAATTTTTAAAAGAATATGCGGGACTTTCTCCATTAGACAGTAAAGTATGTTGTAAAACTATGGTATTGGGGCAGTGATAAACACGTAAATAGACAAAAACAGAGATGATAAGAGCAGAATCAAATCTATGTGGTCAGAGCCAAATTTGTTTGGTTGCAATATATGACAGAGGTTTTGCTTAATTCTGTGGAAAAATGAATAAACTTTTAATATGATAGGAAAATTGAAAAAATAGTTGGAAAAAGCAGTCATTTAAATGCCTACTCAGATCATTACAAAAATAAAATTCAAATATGTAAAATACTGTAAATAACTGTAAAAGCCAAGTTATAAAGTGTCAGAAGAGAATATAGGATTATTCATTCAAAAATTCAGAGTAGAATAATATATTTACAGATTTTAGTAAAAATATTTAAAAATAAGAAACGATATACAGAAATAAAGGAAAACTTTAATAAATTTAACTATATTATTTTTAAATGAACATACGTGATAAAATATATCAGACACAAAAAATATAAAAGATAGTCTAGGAGAAAATACTTGCAACATATCTGGATTAATATCTATAAAATATGGAGAACTTCAGTAAATTACTAGATCAATAAAAATAGAAAACTGAGAAAAGTTTATATACAGTATCTTCACTTTTGGTGAAAATATAGATTGATACAAAATATTAGAGGTAAGTTTAGAACTATTTATTTAAATTTAAAATCAACTCATGCTTCCACTCAGTGGTTAATTTTTAGAAAACTAACCATAAAGACCCCTTATGTTGCATCACAGAAAAGCATCATTTTTGACCGATAATTCTGCATTTAAAATGCAAATAGTTTTACACTAGATTGTATCTGTGTAAACACAATCGGAAAAAATAGGCTGTATATGTTTTGCTACAAATATTTTTATTTAAATATATACATAAGTATAAATATATTTATATATGACTGAAGGTATATTCCAAACAGTCAAACAGCACCTCCTTTTGATAAGAAAAATAGCACTGGATGTGATCATCTATGTGCTTTTTAAGATTATAGAAAAATATATTCACTGATTACTTCTGTAATGAGCTTAATTACTTTTTGTCCTTAAACATATTTTAAAACTATATACACTTAACACATACAGATTTTTAAAATTAAAAAAAAATGGTGTTTTTAAATTATTGTGTTTCCAAATCAGTGCTGGCTCCAAATTTCTGAAAGGAAAATAAAATGTGAAACAAATCTGTTAACTCTTTACTTTTTCTCATTAAATGTTTTTTGTAAGTCTTATATCAGTGAATATGAATTCAAGAAGTTCTCAAGAAATAGTCCTCTGATACCTGGGAGAAGGTGTTGTGAAAAGAGAGAAGACAGAGATTTGTCTTCTCATTTTTCCAACCATCTCAGTTCCATTTTTATATTTTTCATGCAGTCTTTAGAATAAACTACATTTGAATGAAGGGTCTTAGATTGAAAGAAAATGGGAGAGAAGGGAAGGAGGGTGGAGAGAGAGAGAAAGAGAGAGAAAGAGAGAAATCATTTCTTTTGTGAATGATTTTATAAATGAAGAGATTTACTTATTCAGTTAACTGAAGAGTTACTGTGATATGAATCTGTAAGACCGAGTTAATGAATATGAATGGATGTAAGAAATATTTGGACACAGTTTCCAATCTAAGTGATGATAACTGGATTAATTTGTCAGGCCATTTATTATATATGTTTAGTGGCTGATTTGAGCATTTGAAGAAAGTGGAATATAGGTAAGAACATGAATGCAAACAAGTATTTTGGAATTTGTGCTGAAGAAATTCACAAAAGAGACAAAATACTGATAAAGATATACTTTACATTATGGTTTCTAAATAAGATGGTGGTACAATATTTGTTCATCTGTAGGCCTATTGCATATTGAGCTCATGCCTTTTATTTTCACAAGAACTCAATAATTCACCTTATTAAAAAATATATATATATATGAACTCATAGTACCATATTGTATACTAGAGTTGGTTCTGGGTATATATGATATACAAAATAAGAATTTTAATTTGCTCCTCTCTAACAAATAACTTGCTATGCAATATCACAATTTTGTTGTAGATTGAAATAAAGAAAATACAATTAGAAAAGAAAGAAGTTATCCCAGGACTCAGAAGTCTTCCAGGTCTAAATTAGATGAGGCCAGTTCATAATGTTCATACGTGACGGATAAGATGCTTATAAATTATAGTACACAAGAATGGGCCTCAGTCAAACCAATCTGATGAACACACAAACGATACCTTTGTTTTATATATATTTTTTCCTGGTTGCAAATGAGATGTACCAAATGAAAAGAACTCATAAAAACTGCAGTCACTACCAAAAAATTCTTTTATTTATACAGTTTGGATTTCATTTAAGGGCTTCCTCATGTCCTTAAAAAAGATACCTTTGTTTTATATATATTTTTTCCTGGTTGCAAATGAGATGTACCAAATGAAAAGAACTCATAAAAACTGCAGTCACTACAAAAAAATTCTTTTATTTATACAGTTTGGATTTCATTTAAGGGCTTCCTCATGTCCTTAAAAACCTACGACAGCTTTCTCATAAAACAAATATAAAATCAAATAATGTCACCTATTTTTCTTTAAAATTACAGTTATGAAGACAAAATAAAATTACGTAATCAATAGATGACTTTTTTTAACCTAAAATACTGAGAAGAACACAAAACTACCCACATGTACCTCCTCTTCTGTTCTCCAAAGAAATAACTACCTTTTTTAAGGTAACATAACCCACCAATTACTCTTGACAAATCGTTTATACAGAACACCTGAACACCTGCGCTAAGACATTCAGAAACAAATTATTATTCAAAGGTTATGATTTTTAAAAATCTAGATAAATACACCTTTCTTTTAAAAGAGTGCTCTTTAATTGCAGGCTTTTTTTTCCCCTTAAAGGTTTGAAACACTTTTGTGGCAAACCACTCAATTTTTTTCTCCTCTGAATAATCACTATGCTCACTGAGAACATTATAACCATTTTTACGACTAAAATTTAAACGTCACTACAGAACAAATAATGTCTTGCTAAACTTATTTTTGCAAATAAAGCTGATGAGAAAATGTTGAGTTTTCCGTATTTTTCCTATGCATTCTTCCTGGCATAAAACTTATGTGCTTCTTGAACTCTCAAACTCGAAAACAACTGTTTATAGATAGATTATTTTAAAGGAAAAAATGACCATATAAGTATCAATTGTGGCAAATAAATTGGTAGTACAATCAAAACCAACTTATTGCACAGCAACGTTGCAAAAAACAAACAAAAAAACACTTCCCTATTTCCGTTGTTAGTAATTGCTCAAGTGATTTAAAAATAATAATATCAGTAGTATTTTATAAACCATGCAAACATGAGAAAGTTTGTTTACAATCAAATATTTAAGAGAAACAGTTTACTTCTCTAACCATTTTTTACTATGCCTATTATTTACAAAAGAATGGTGAAGCACTGTATCTTTTAAGTGGCCAGACCATAACCCACATCAGGATCACATTAATTGTTTTAAAAAAATTCAGGTCCCTAGGGCCAAGATCTACATAAACAGAATCTCCTAGGCCGGCCCGTGGCTCACTCGGTAGAGTGCAGTGCTGATAACACCAAGGCCACGGGTTCGGATCCTATATAGGGATGGCCGGTTTGCTCACTGGCTGAGCGTGGTGCTGACAACAGCAAGGCAAGGGTTGAGAACCCCTTACCGGTCATCTTTTTTTTTTAAAAAAAAAAGAATCTCCAGGGTGGAAACACAATTTTTATATTAGCATGCATCTCAGGTGATTTGGATGAGGGGGAAGCTTTCAAACCCCTTACCGGTCATCTTTTTTTAAAAAAAAAAAAGAATCTCCAGGGTGGAAACACAATTTTTATATTAGCATGCATCTCAGGTGATTTGGATGAGGGGGAAGCTTTCGAAATCTGTATTTTGGGAATTTTCAGCAAAATATAGAGTGCGAAAATTTTCTTTAAAATTTCTGAAGATTGTAAATTGACAGCTGTGATAAATCTTTATTTTGGGAATTTTCAGCAAAATATAGAGTGCGAAAATTTTCTTTAAAATTTCTGAAGATTGTAAATTGACAGCTGTGATGACAAACTGAGATTTAAAATATATTTTATGATATTTCTGTTGTATTTCTAAATTTTCCTTCCAGTAGATACCTCCAACTCCTTCTAGCCATTGAGACTTTAAGATCTGCTCCAATGAGAAGGGACAATTTAGCAATTAGAATTTGATTATATATTTGTTAACAATAGTTTCTCAAATCAATAGTAGAAGACATACAGTGTAATGAGAGTGTTCAGGGGAAAGGTAATGGAAGCATTGAAAGTTATCAAATTGCCAAAAGTAATAGTTACTACATCCATTCTACAAAAATATCAGTTACACTCACTTTTTTTGTGAAAAATTTACAAGGTTGTTTGTATTTATTACTTTAACATTTACAAGGTTGTTTGTATTTATTACTTTAACATTATATAATTAGAAATGCATAAAATAGCTATTAGTAATGCTAAAACTCAGATACACCGAATTTTAGCACCCTGATTTGTAGATTTGGAGTCTTTTCAATGCACAAAATTGTTTAATGTGTACTTTAATCAAAATGTATGTTTGCATACATATATTATATAATTAAATATATAATTAAAATTGTAAAAAGGGTCACTGTATTTTAAGCCTTGCTATTTTACCCTATGTATTGTGAAAATATTTATATGAAACATAATTCTAAAATATCATGTCTATAGACATACTACTGATGTCGGAGATGCAGGTTCTTGGATTTCCCAAGAATCCCCTTGAGAACCCACAGTGACTACAAGCTCACATGATAGTCTCACTCATATTCAAAGTTTATTGCAAAGTGAAAGCACACAGAGAAGAGTGTGAACTCTTAGGGAAGGGTTGATGTGTTCTGCGATGGGGGCATTTCTCTATCTTAACTGAGGGGAGGCATATTCAAAATAAAGGGGTAGAAAAAGGAGGCTTTCTATGTTCTTGCAAATGTAAGCTCTGTTTTAGAAAAAAAGGCGTTTTGGGTGGCTGTGGCTTTGATTCCTGCTCAGAAAACTACAGGTTTCTGAAAAAGGGCAAGCAGATTGGTAGGGCTGTGACAGGTGACAGCTTAAGCAGCTTCTCTGGAGTGAGTCTCTATGCTGTCCTACCTCACTACCACACAGTGTTTCAAATGATAGCAAAATATCCCTATTCGTTGTCTTTTATAGATTTGCCACAATTAATTTTATCACCCACCATTGATTATTAAAGTTTCTTATTTTTTCTATTCTGAGCAATCCTGAAAAGATTAATGATGGAGTTTAATGTTATTATATAGGAATGCAAATACAAATAATTTTACTGCATTATATAAAATTTTTCTTTACGACTATTCTTAGAATTTTGGATTTGCTCACAGAAAATTAAAAATAATAATAATTAGTAACAAGCAAGACTAACCTATAAACGTAACTATTTTGAAACAAAACGTACTAATCTGATTAATTAAAACTATTTTCAATGTATTTAGATCTCTGAAGAATAACAAGACATCACTAAAACTGATTTGTACATAACCACTATCCACTTTATGTATAATTTAGCATTCAGTCAAAATAAATTATTGATTTTTTTTAGTGCTCTATCAATAGTAAAGGGTAAAGTTGAAATAATTTTTGGACCACACCTTTTCGATACATTTTTTTCTTGTTCTTTTTTGATTTTCTGATTCATTTTTTCTTCATGATGTGTGTGCATCATGGTCTCACATTGTTCAAAGATATCAATCACTTTATTTACTTGTTTGTTTGTTTATGCAGATTCCCCTTTGGTTCTTCCTTCCTGGAGTCTAGATTCAGTTTTAATCTCAACTGATTGCTCTCTAGTCTTGCAGGACAACTGTAATATATTTGAACCCTATGTCTGAAAATTAATAGCAACATACTAGAAAACGACATACTACCTGTTTCCTTGGTATGTTAACTTCTAGGCCAAGAAAAGTTAAAAATGTGCAATGAGTATAGAATACCAAGTCCTTTCCTTTCAGAAAGGAAGTTAAAACACATACCACATCACAATATTTGAGATCTAAGTAAAACAAAACAAATATTTTAAGGATTATATACAAATATTTCAAATATGAACCAAATAATTTTCCCACTTCCATTTTGCTTTTAATTATCCAGCAATCAAGTCAAACTACTTATTTATATGCCAGTCACTCTTTTCCTCTTGCTTCAATTGATGTGGACTAATTCTCGCTAAAATAATAATAGTCTTTTAAAATTTGACTTGGACATTCCTGGTTGAAGGAAACTATTGTCCCTGTAATTTCTTGCAAATCATTTTTTGGTTTTTAAAATTATTTATCACCTTTAAAATTTTTCTATGAATACACTTCCCCCATCCACTGTCATTGTTTTTTCTAAGGTATTAAGATATCTTCAGTGGAAAACTTTAAGGAGTTTGAAAAAAAACTAAAAGGGAATATAAAAGTCTCTCCTTTAAAAATCTAAATGTAATATATGTTATATTATAATATAATATAACAATCTCCTTTAAAAACAATTTTCACAAATATGTTTGCCAAAGCGTGCGCACACACACACACACACACACACACACACACACACACCACACACACCCGAGTCATACAATATGAAATCATGGATGATTTTTAAAATTTTTAATCCCTGAATAGGTTGTGGAATACCTCTCGCGCACACACACACACACACACACACACACACACACACACACACCACACACCCACACCCGAGTCATATAATATGAAATCATGGATGATTTTTAAAATTTTTAATCCCTGAATAGGTTGTGGAATACCTCTATTTTGATAAGTTTGAATGTGCATTATCCATTCAGATTACTTTATTTTATTTTATTTTTAGATCATAATATAAATAAATGCTTCTATAATTTTAATGAAAATAATGACTAGCCCACAACTATTGACTGCTAATTATGTGCCAAGTCATTCTCTAAAGGATTTTCTAGTATTTGCTAATTTAACTGATAGATATTTAGGATGATTTTCCTCTTTTGTATATGAAAATCAAGTAGACATTAATATTCTTCTATATACTGCTTTAAACATTTTTTATTATAACTATGAATATATTTAGAGTAAGTAAAGTGTTATTACTGACCTCCACAGTAACGCTACCAATTTATATTCCTACTCAGATGATAAGAACTTCAGAGCATTCAAAATCCATTACAATCTATTTTTATTGTTAGTAAAAGTTACTGTCTTTTTACGTTGTTATTGTCTTTTTCTTCTTTTTCTCCAGATTATATTCTTTTCCTATTATTCCTTTGGGTACTTCATTGTTCTTTTCTCAATAATCTTTCTAAGTGTTATTTTTTTATTGTAAGGATTTTGAGGCCTGGTGATTTTATTTTATTTTTTTAGCACTACAATACTTGTCTGTTATTTTAAATGTTATGCTACTACCAGCTCTCTGCCCAACCCTTCTGAGTGGCTATTTTCCATTATTCCAAAGCAACTGTCTTCAAAAACATGGTTGATTCTTGTTCCTTTTTATCATTGTCTTAAAATCTGAAGCTTGTGTGTATGATTTCTTGACTTTTCTGTTTTAGATCTCAGGTATTGGTCTTCTACTAGGAAAGGTAAAATTGCCATCTTCTTACTTTCACCTCCTATACCATTCACACAAAACATACCATCATCCTGGAATTTCTGTTTCTCTTTTTTTGTAGTTGGTTTCTTTACTGCATACCATATTTTCTTATTTTTTATTTAATATGATTTAAATGCCTTTCTCATTTTGATGCAACACTCCTCTATTAGCCTCTGAAATTAATTTATGGGAGGTAAACTTTTTGCAAACATCCATATAAGAGAATTATTTATCCAGTCCTCACACTTGACTGCTACTTTGGATCTGGAATTCTGTTTTGACACTTTATTCTTCAGATCATTGTTCCATTCACTTCTAACTTCCAGTGTTTATTCCAGAAGTCTAATGACATTCTAATTTTCAACTCATTTTAGATGATAGGTTTTAATGTTTATTTAACTTTTTTTTCTGAAAATATTTGGGTTTCTGTCATTATCCCAGGCATGCTGAAATATCATAAAGATGTAGATTATTGTGGATTGTGGAGTCTTTTTTTAAATTCATTTACTGGAATGACTGTGCACCTTTTAAATATACTCTTCTATTTCATTTCTATTGTAGTTATTAAACATTCAAAGGTATTTTTCAAAATTTAACTTTAATTACTTTAATAAACTTAAATTGTTCTTTCTTGTCTCTGAATATTCCTTTGTTGTATATTATTCTTTTCCTAGATATAATAACAGATATCTCTCTAAGGATATTAATTATAATTGAATTTGTCTTCACAAATACCTCAATTACCCTGATTATTTACATAGTGGCAGCAAGACCTTTTTAAAATTAGTCTTCCTTAAGTTTTCTTTACAAAATAGAGCCACACAGTCTTGAACAAACACTAGGCCATAAAATTAACTTCTTCCTAAAGCAGCTTGATTGGACTTTTAAAATATTGTATATTGTCTGTTATCCCAAAGCTAGGAAACTAAGACCAAGAAACTATTTCCATAAAATTTTACCAACAGATCCTATAAATATGGGTAATGAACTCTCTTTTAGAGGTCTTCAAAATTTGCCAAGGTGTTTTATCTTTGAGGAAGTGATTTTTTCTTACCACTTAACATAGCTGACACCCTATAAGCCAGGTACCAGGCTAGTTTTCCTGGGAGGACTTTCTAGATATTTGTTCCTTATATAAAGTCAATCCTTGTTACTTAATAGTTTGTCATACATGGTTAAATAATAATCATTATCAACTATGATACTCCAGGTATGACCTTGTTGCAAACTCAATTTTTTCAATCATATCCTGGTAAAAGAGAGACCAATTTTTTAATTGAATCTATCTAAATAACAATATTACTACCAAAAGTATTGAGACTCAGCAAGAGTTTTTAAATGTTTTTCTTTAGTTATAATTCCTAAATCTACCACATTTAGGATCTTATATATCCTCAAATAAGTAGATCATTAAAATAACATCAACAATATTTTTTAAAACACAATAAATGTTCCCCTATTTTAATGCAGTCTTCTGTAATTATTTCTTATCCCAATGGATCTTGTATTCACAGCCTGCTTTCATCAAGTTGTCTATTTTCCACCAAAAATAATTTTCATTCAGTCTACTAATATGGACTAAGATTCATCTACATGATGTCATTCACAAGAGTATATTCTTTGAAATATTAACTGTTTAAAATACCTGTCATATGCCTTTCCATTATATTCTGAAACTGTCCTACTTTGTTGAAGATACAAACTCTGGACTGCAGCTTATAATAGATTCTGCAGGCAAGACCCAGAATAAAACACAAATGACTTGAAGATGACAAAAGTTATTGATTGTTCACAATTTATCACAGTAAAAGGTAATATCAAAATGGAGGAGGATAAAGTAGCTATTTCATGAGTATGATCAATTTTTCCCCTGAAGGTAAGAACATGTTGTAGACATCAAAGAAATTTATAAACATTTAAGAAATTCTCGTAAGTTATATGCTATCTGAAATATTTATATTAATAGAATTTTACTTATCCAAAGTTAAGCTAGGATAAATTGAGTTTCTCTACTGATTTGAAAAGTCTTTCCATGTTTCTCTTACAATCATAATGAACCAATTTTTTTAAAAATAAGCATATCAAACATATCTCATGTGTTTCTTTCTAAATGGTGAAAATCAAAATATTTGTGATATCCCAAGGGTCTTATTTTTGCTATAAAAATATAAAAATGTGATTTTTATTGTTTTTTTTTAGGTTTATTTCAGGATACAATTTCAAGAAGGTAAAATATTAAATAATATTGTCAGAAGAGGTGTACTTAATTAAGACAGTATTTCTTAGGTGTTTCTCAGTATCCCGAGAAACAATACTTACTTAATCAAAATGACAATAAGATATTTTAAAATAACCATAGGAAAAGGAAGCATTTCTGAAAAGAATTTTAATTCATTTATATGTGAGGAAGCTTTATTCCTTGTATTTTTTAATAAAGGACTTAATAAAGTTAATATAAATACAGAAAATTATTCTATTAAAACACAGAATTATTGCTTTCTAGTCAGGTTACATACTGAAGGCAGAGACTTTAATTAGCAAGTTCACCCAATTTGAAAAACTTTGACAAAATGTTAACACATTTCAGTGCTTCTTTTGGACTCAGGTATTAGAAACCTTGCAGATAAAACTCACTCATGTCTCATCCTTTACTATACTCGGTCATGTTCTGAAAAAAAAAAAGAAAAAAAAATTGTCATATTGCTTTTGAATAGAACTACTCCTTTCCTAAAATTAGCTTTTTTAAAAAAGCACACAGAGTGTGTCACTGTCACTATGGCTCCTAGTATACTCTCAATCAAGCATATTAATTATTATTTTTGACTAAACCAGCTAAATTCTATTTCATAAACAAAACGTAGGTAGAGATTCTTGAGAATGCTGTTACATACAAGTATTTTTTGCAGATTTACAAAGACACAAATGGAAATATCACAACTTCTTTTCTTGAACCATCTTTTGATAATTGATGTATAAAAACTGCAAATATTTATTGTATATAATTTGATGAGTTTGGACATATGCATATCCCTATGAAGCCATCATCAAAATCAAGGTAATAGATATAGCCATCACCTCCAAAAATTGTCCTGTGGCCTGTATGTGTGTGTGTGTGTGTTTGTGTAAGAACACAACATAAGGTTTACCTTTTTAACAAATTTTTAGGTGTTAACATCATAGTGTTGTTAACTAGAAGCACAAAGTTACCCGTCAGCTCTCTAGAACTTTTATCTTGCTTAACTGAAACCTTATACCAATTGAAATGTCACAAACATTTACAGGCATGAACATACCTTTCATACCTTTTAAAATGGCCAAAAAAATAAACCCATTTATTATCATGGACCAAAACTAGAGTGACTTTTCTATATCATATATAAATAAAAATGAAATACATATAATTAAAATTATGCTTAGTAATTAATGTTTCAGCACAGCTGATTACTTAGATGATTCAAATATTCAGTGAATATTCATTAAATAACTCCATTTTATATTAATTTGGAGTTTAAATTTACCTATGTATCATTACTGTTGATATAAAAAAATCGTCAGAAGAATGAATCAATTTGGTTTAATATATTTTTCATAATCATAAATATTATGTAAAAGTATGTTAGCTTAGTGCATCAGTAAACCTGCATATATTTAGGAAGTTCAGATAAGTAGTCTTGTTAAATTTTAAAACAAAAACATGTTTGTTTAATACTTATAACTCAGGAGAAACGGTGGCCAAAAGGGACAAAACTATGCTATCTGCACTAAGTATTGAAACAACACACTCTACCTCACAAATATGTACAAGTCAATATTAAAATTAAAAATGAAAATAAAAATTTAAAAAGTCAAAAAATGTTGGAGAAAACACATACTCAAATTTTTTAAACCAAAATTATTAAATCTGTGTGATTTTACAAATACTTAATTTTATTATGGTAACTTTGGTTTTTAAAATATTGTTGGGTCTCTGAATAATTTTTCTTAAAAGTCAAGCACAATTAAATACTAGAATCTTGATTTCCTTATATTCTGTGAAGCTCAGTATATTAGGTTTAGAGAAATACAGTATTTATTTAGATCTTTAAATCTGTTAGCACAGAGACTGTTTAATTTAAAAGATGATATTTAACTTATTAATACCTCCTGGATGGTGAAAAACAATTCACGCACCGTAAGAGGTTAAGGCTTTCTCAATTACAGACACACAAAAAAAAATCCTCTGAAACAGTTTACAGTTTCAATTCAACCATTTTATTCACAGGTCAAAAATAAACACAGAAGCACAGAGTCTTACCAAACAAGATTTCCACTTCTGGGAAGATAAAGTTGTTATAATTTTCCCTAGCCCTCCTCCTAAGTACAAAGCCTTGAATATTATATATAAACAGGCATAAGAAGAATCTGAAAAGTGGAAAGAAGAAAGCAGACTGTCTAGGGACCTCAAGACCCAAAGAACAATACAGAAGTGAATTCTCTGGGTTTTCTTTTTTCCTCACATAGTCTAGACGTGGAGGTGATGAAGGTTGGCCCTGGGAGTCATGATGGGTGCAAAATAAACAAACAAACAAACAAGCAAATAAAATACTCAACAAAAAAAACCTTCCTATTTCTAAGCAGATAACCAGGAAAATGGCAGCCTGGCGAGACATAAAAATTAAAATAGTAACCCCTCTACTACAGTTAAAAACCAAACAAAAACCTATAGTCGTATTCGCATCTATGCCAACATAGGCTTAGTGGGGAGATTAAATTTTTACCCTATCCAGGTTGTAATGAGGTACCCCAATACTGCTGTTGGAATGAGTCAGAGAAGACCAAGTAGGGAGGTCCCCACATTGTGGAGTCAGTAAAGACCATGAGTAGAGCATTGATTTTCACCTCTTCTCAGCAGTAATGAGATGCCTTCCCTCTCAGCACTGAGGTGGAGTAGAGGAGACCTAGTAGAAGTTTGGACTTTTACCACTGCCCAACTGAAACATGGCCACCTCCACCACTGTGGTACAGGTAAAGGCATGTGGGAAAAGTAATGAAGCACCCCTATCCTTCCTAGCCGGGGAGGTACCAGTGGAGGCCTGGTAGAGAGCCAGGACCCCTACCCTGCACCTGGCAGTGAAAACAAGCCTCACGATGGGTGTCAACAGGAGCTGAGTGGCGAATATAGACTCCTACCCACATCTGGCATCAACAAGGTGGTTCCTCCCCTTTCTCTGCTGAAGTTCTATCAGAGAAAGCCAGCTAAATGAAAAGCTTTAAATAAGACCCAGAATCATAATATAATATCCAGAATATCCAGATTTCAATAGAAAAATTACTTATTGTACCAAGAACCAAGAAGACACCAAAAGGAATTTAAGACCAATTGATAGATGATAGCACCATGATAACAGAGATGTTAGAATTATCTGACAAACATTTTAAGACAGAATTATAAAAATGTTCTAACGACCAGTTACAAAAACCCTAGAGGAAAATGAATGAAAAGAAAAAGAAAAAGAAAATCTCGACAGAAAAATAAAAAGTCTTAGAAAAAAAGATTGAAGATACAAAGAAAAACTACAGCTGAAAAATACAATAGCCAAAATAAAAAATAATAATAATAATAATAATAATAATAATAATAATTGGTTGTGCTCAACAGATGAATGGAGGGGGCAAAAGAAAGAGCCAGAGAATTGTAAGACAGAATAGAAATCCCTCAACAACAGAGAGGTAATAGATTGAAAAAAGAAATCAACAGAGCTGCAGATATCTATTGGAATATGACAAAAGACCCAACATTCATATCAGCAGACTTGGAAGGATAATAGAAATATCACGAGGAAAAAAAGGCATTCAAAGAAATAAAAAATTGAAAACTTTCCAAAATTAGCAAAAGATTCAAGAAACTGAGAGCCATAAACTTGATAACCCAAAGAAATCCTCAACAAAGCACAGCACAGACAAATCTTGAAAGCAGGCAGAAAAAAATGACAACTTATGTATTAAGGGAAAAACAATTCAGATGATAGATTTCTTAGAAATCAGAAATCAGGAACCACAAAGACCAGAAAGAAATGGTGCAACATTTTTCAAGTGCTGAAAGAAAAAAACAATCAACCAAGAGTCTATATCTAGTACAAATATCTTCCAAGAATGAAAGAAAAATCAAGATTTTCTCAGATGGGAGAACACTGAGGGAATTTGACACCACCATACCTAAAACGATGGCTAAAGGAAGATCTCTAAACAGGGGAAGAAGAAAAGAAAGATAAAAGAATAAACCTTGAAGAATGAGGAAAAAAGAACAAGCAGCAAACAAAAATATGGGTAAATATGATAGACTTTCCTTTTCCTGTTGAAATTTATGAATTATGTTTGACAGTTAAAGCTAAGGAATAAAAAAAACTGCCCTTATTTGCATAAGACATAATTATCCATGTAGAAAATAACAAGAAATTTATATCCCCTAATAAAAATTTTTTAACTCTCCTATTGTTAATAAGTGAGTTAAGCAAGATTGCAGGAAACAAAGTTAGCACACAAAAAAATTGTATCTCAATATACTAGCAATGAACTTAAGTCTCGGGAATTAAAAATACAATATCACTTACCATCACTCAAAAGAAAATTTAGATATGAATCTAACAAACAATGCACAGAACATGTATGCTAAAAACTACCAAATCCTGAAGAAAGAAAGAAAAATGATCTAAATGAATGCAGAGACATAACATGTTCGTGGATTGAAAGACTCACCATAGTAAAGATGTGAATTCTCACCAAAGTAATATATAGGGTTCATGCAATTCTTATCAAACTCTCAGCAAGAGTTTTTGTAGATATATATGATTATTCTAAAATCTATATTGAAAAGAAAAAAACAAAAAGAAAGAAGAAAAAATCTAGAATAGTTAAATCAAATCTTAGAAGAAGAATAATTTGGAAAGATTCAGTTTAGCTAATTTCAAGATTTATTATATAGCTATAGTAAGCCAAACTGCTTGGTAATTGTGAAAGGATAAATACATAGATCAGTAAAACAGAATAGAAAATGCAGAAAAAGATCCACAAAATATTCCCAACTAATTTCTGACAAAAGAACAAAAGCAATTCAATGAGGAAATAGAGCATTTCAATAAATGTTGCTGGATATCCATTGGTAAATAAATAAATAAATAGAGCTCAACTTGAACCCTACATGTTATACAAAAATTAACTCAAAATGGATCACAGACTTACATGTAAAAGATAATGCTATAAAACTTCTGGAAATAAAAGAGGAAAAACATCTCTGGGCTAGTTAGAGTGTCCTTAGTTGACACCAAAAGCAAGATGCATAAAAAGAAAAATTGATAAATTGGACTTAATCAATATTAAAAATGTCTTCTCTGTGAAAGATCCTTTTAAGAGGATAAAAAGGCAAACCAAACACTGGGAGGAAATATTAGCAAACCAGGTACCTGACAAAGAACTAGCATTTAGAATGTATAAAGAACTCTTAAAACTCAATGATTAAAGAACAGACAATCCAATTAAGAAAATGGACAAAAAAGAATAGAGAAACATTTTATGAAAGAATAAAAATATATGAAAAATAATAAATAAGCGTAAGAAAAGATGATCAACATCATTAGCAATCAGGGAAACCTGTATTTAATATTTTGGAGGTTTATTTATAAAATTGAACATGAAACTATCACACGACAATTGCATTCCTATTCAATCATCCCAGAATAATAAAAACTTATATTCATGCAAAAATCTGTACAAAAATGTTTATAGAAGCTTTATTCTTAATAGCTCCAAACTAGAAACAATGCAGATGTCTTTCACCCAGTGAATGGGTAAACAATCTGTGGTATGTCCAGACCACCTGGTGCATCTATACCGTGTGCTCAGTAATGAAAAGGAGTGTCATGATGATATAGGCAACAACCTGAATGAATGTCCAGAAAATTATACTAAATGAATAAAGCCATTCCCAAAAAGTTACATACTCTATGATTCCATTTATAGAGCATTCTTCAAATTGAAGAAGCATAGAAATGGGGAACAGATTATTAGTTGTCAGGATTAAGGAAGAGGTGGGGCAAAATAGAAGTGGTCGTGACTTACGGAGAAAAAGGAACCCTAGTGCACTGTCGGTGGGAATGTAGACTGGTGCAGTCATTATGTAAAACAGTATGGGTGTTCCTAAAGAAACTGAAAATAGAACTACCATATGACCCAGTAATCCCTTTTCTGGATATACACTGAAAGGAAATGAAATCACTACCTTTTAAAGATATCTGCAGTTGCATGTTCATTGCAGCATGATTCACAGTAGCCAAGATATGGAAACCATCTAAATGTCTGAGCATGTGAATGAAAAAAGAAATTGTGATATATATATTCAGTGGAATATTATTTGGTGTGGTCTTAAAAAAAAGAGAATCCCTTTTTAAGATTCCTTATGTTGCCACAACATGGATGGGGCTGAGGGACATTATGCTAAATGAAATATACCAGACTCAGAAAGAACATATTGAATAATCTAACTTATATGTCGTGTCTAAAAAAAAATGAAAAGGCCAAACATACAGATAGAGAATAAAACAGTGGTTACTGGGGGTAGGGGATGGGGAGGAGGAAATGGGGAGACTAAGTCAAAGGACACAAAGTAGCACATGTAAGTTGAACAAGTTTAGAGATTTAATGTAAGACATGAGGACTATATTAAAATTCCAATATATTAGGAATTTTTATTAAATAAGTAGATTTTAGCTATTCTTGTCACAAGAAAGGTAACTGTGAGATGATATGTTAATTTGATTCACTATAATAACCATTTTACTATCTATATGTGTATATATATATGCATTTCATATCGTTGTGTTGTAAAATTCAAATATATACAATAACATTTATGTTTTTTTTAAAAGTGGGTGTTGCTATAGAGGGCAACATGAGGAATCCTTTGGTATTGGAAATGTTGTATATTTTGACTATATTAATGTCAGTATTCTGGATATCCAGAACTGCCTGATTATAATTTACAAACAGGTAAAATGATATGATTTTATGCAAATACAATTTACATACACCAAAGCTTTTATTTAACTCATCATTTAATGAAGGAGCCAATAAATTGTTACAACCAATTCAAATGAGAATCAAAATACACAGACACACACACATGCACACATATGCACACACACATATACACTCAGGAATGCTGAAATAAATTTGGTAATGGATGCACAAATTAATATGCAATAACATGTTAAACTATAATGTTTATTATCAGCATTCTAAAGGTGGAAAATCCATTCTGTCTTTATGAAACAAAATAATTTGCATTTGTACGCACAAGAATCATTTGTGTTACTACTGGTTGTTTTCTACAACTTAAGTTCTATCTCTACAGATTTGCATGGAATAGCCTAGTCAACAATAATAAAAGGTGCATGCTATAACTAAAGCACTTAGTTTTCAGAGATTCTGCCAGGAAATGCTTAGGACTGCACTGAAATATCATCTTTAACCTCTTTGTACTGATAGAGTTTGGATGTGTTGTCCCCGCCAAAACTCATGTGGAAATCTGATCCTCAATTTGTTAGTGTTGGGAGCTATTGGAGTCATGGGGGTAGATACCTAATGAATGGATTAATGCTCTTCCTGAGGGAGAGGGACCTGAGTGAGACCTGCCAGAGCTGCTTGTTTAAAAGACCCTGGAACCTCCCTTCTCACTCTCTTTTTCTTCCTCTCACCGTGTGATCTGCTTGTACCCTCTGCTGCCTGCCCCTTATCCCCATGAGTAGAAGCAGCCCGAGTCCCCTTCCAGGTGCAGCTGTCCCAGAATCATAAGCCAAATATATCTCTGTTCTTTATAAATTACCCAGTCTCAGGTATTCTGTTATAGAAATACAAAACGGACTAATACAGTACATTCCTACAATTGATACTTTTCTGAGACAAAATCTTTGGGATTTCACTTGACTGGAATTTTATTATACATGGAGCTTACTATACAATTAAGATCATCCCATCCAGCCACCAAGTATGTCTTTTTACTATTACATGCCATTATTTCCCTTCATAGAGTTAGAGGTTTTCTTCTAATAAAAATTTAAAAAATACATTTTATTTACTCAAAGGTATATTTTTGTTTCAATAGAAACATGGCATCTTTTCCATTATAATTTCTACTTCTTTACTACTAATAAAGGGGATCTGGTACATTTATTAATATAAGTAAATAGTAGTAATCTGCTCTGCTTATGAAGCATCATGTTGCCACTCTGGATAATACTAACAATTATAGATATTAAAAACTTAGCATAATGTTATAAAAATATATGCTAGTGGTTTGGGATCAAATTTTCAATGATAGTAACATTTATGGACTCTAGAAATACAGCAGCTCAAAGACTAGATGGAAGTATTGGTGATGTGCTCTAGACAACCATGTTAGAGTCAAATTCCAGCTCTAATAAAAAAGTAAAATTTACAAATAAAATTATTTCATGAATTTGACCAAATAAGCAAGATTTACACATACACACATATACAGGTAATATATGAGTATGCATTTGTATGTGATTTTAAATATGTATTTGTATCTCAATTATTATATTACATATGACAGAGATTTTTAATTTTTAAGCATTTTTTTAAGATATTACATTTCCATTCTCTGAAATATTATTTTTGTAGTTTTCTTTAGGACAATAAGGGACTCCATATATTAATTTGTTCTATATTTAACATAAAGTATGTTCATCTTAATAATTTGCCTAATACTTTCCAATATTTTAAGATATTATTTATGTGCTACATCAGTAATAACATCATGGATTTTCAAAATATTTGAATTTCTAATTCTTAAATTACCTCCTATGCCTTTCCTTCTGGTATAGCATCAATGAATACTAGTGACTTTGAAATGAGAGGTGTTAAGTTGGGCTACCGTGGTTTCAGCAATAACTGAGAACTATCTGCCAAGACAGGTTTCTAAGTGTGTAGAGCACTAGGTAGGCTGACCATACTTCACAGCAAAACTCAATTAAAAGAATTAAACTTTAAAGAAAAATGTCTGAAGGTACCACACCTCCAAAGATAATTCTACCAGTAATCTCTGTTAGGGGTCTCCTTTCTCTCTGGCTATTGGCCAACTGATGCAGAAAATGTCCAAAACGTTTTCATAGTCACATAGGACTCTATCTCATTGGTATATGTAGTCAAAGCAATTGTAAGACTTTACAGGTTATAGAAACTCTTAATTTTAAAGTTCCCATATGATATGATATTAAACCTATTAAATTGTACCATGAGCTCACATTAAAGAAAATTCATATAATAAGAGTTGAGTTTTAGGAAATGAAAATTGATGCATGGTTTTATTTTGTAGATAAACATACATTGCTTTCAATTTTATGTATTTATTTTATTTTTTTGGACACAGCATATATTTTTGTCCTTAATATTTCTTTAAAGAAGTTGGAGACTCAGGAGTCTCAGGCTGTGGCATGCACCCATCATTCCTCCGATTCAAGGGTTCAAGGAGAGAAGTTGGCATTAACTGCACTGTGAGAGTAAAACAGATATCCATTTCTTTTTCTTTTCTTTTTAACTAGCTTCAAGGTAAAATGTTTTAATCTCTAAGAAATAAAATACACTAAAGGGTTTATTCAACTGTCTTCAATTTAATCTTTTTGAGTTTTAGTAGTCATTATATTACTTACATTCTACATATGTAAATTTTGTTTCATTTAAGATATTTTGCTTCTGATTTTTCCAAAAGTACTTAGAACTTACATTAATTTAAATTGTGATTATTTTCAGATGTATTATATATGTATTGTATATAGACAGATAAATATACCAAAGAAGTTTTCATTTCAGGAACTTTGGAACTTTCAAACAGTGACCTTGGAAGAATCCTTTTTGAAAAAGAGAGACCAATTATCTAACACTAGTTCATTCATTATTAGAAATCTTCTCTTGAGGATGTATTTTTTCTGATCTGGTTTTTCATTTTTTATTTTTTTTAATTGACAAAACAAAAAAATGTATGCATTTATGACGTACAACATGATGTTTTGATATATGTATACATTGTAGAATGGATAAATCAAGCCAATGAATATATGTCCTACCTTATACTTATTTTTTTGAGGTGAAAACCTTAAAATCTATTCTCTTAGCAATTTACAAGTATATGATGTATTTTGTTAACTGCAGTCATCACGATGCACCAATAGATCTTTTGAAGTTATTCCTCCTGTCTAATTGAAATTTATGTCTTTTAATTAACATCTCTCTAATCTCCCCTTCCTTAGTTTTTCTAATGCACTATGTAATGAGGCAGTTTTGTCATCAGATTTCCAAGAATGATTACCTAGATACCACTGATTTTGTTCTTTCTTGAAACCTATATGTCTTCTTTTAATATTTTTACCATTGTTCTAAATTTGTAAGCTCATATGCATACTACTGTGCTTATCTCAGCAGTGCATAGTGTCTTATCAGTTCTATGCAAAATAATGTGTTAGAAATTTAAAAGGAATAATTAAAAAATGAATTCATAATTTTAAACAGAATTGTTTAACAATGTTGTTTCCATATAAAACAAATTTTTTTAAAAAAATTAGAACAATTGGTCACTACTGTAGACAATAAATAAGCTAGACAAACATTAATATTTAGCTCAGAATGACAAATGACAGATGGTTTTATATTTAATTGAATGATTATTTCTGTACTATGTGATTATACTCTCACTTTTCACTCTATTTTAATTTGATTGATTTGTCTCTGTGACAGAAAGCTTGTGCCATTTGGATATAATCAAGCCAGCATCATAGAACTGTAAATATTTATAGTTCAAATATACTTAATTTAATATTTATATACCCTATATGTCTTTTATGAGAATAAACAAGTTAATCTATTTAAAGCACTTTAAACCATGTCTGGCATACAATAAGTGCCCAAAAAGTCCTAGACAATGATGATGATGATGATGGTGATTATCTAAGCCAGATATATCAAATGAATTGTGAA
>NW_007732013.1:83121-83750 GCF_000696425.1 Galeopterus variegatus
AAAAAAATGTCTTAACATAGCATTTCTGGCCATTCTGTCAATGAATAATAATCAATATGTAGACTGAAATTCTCTCTCCATGCCTACTCTTTCTATTCTTCACAATGGCAAGACCTTGGTGCCAGTCCCATTGGAAAGGTGCACATAAAGTTTATTAACAATGCAACTGCCGATGGGGGAGGCACCCAGGCAGGTAGGAGAAAAGGCCAGCGACCTGCCCATACCCTCATCCTGCCTGTGCAGAAGGCAGGATCCTGTGCCATGCTGCTGCCAATGGGGAAGACACCCAGGGAGACAAGAGAACAGGACAGCCACTGGCCCAGACCCTCACCCCACCCATCCAGAAGGCAGGACCCATGTGTCCCGACCCACAGGATATTCAACGCAGACCCTGGAGAGGGGAGTGGGAATTGGTGGGAACAAGAGATGAGAGAAATGGAGACAAGACAGTATTCTGATCAAGTCTCATTTATTAGCCAGAATGTCACAGCTTATATAGCCAGCAGGAGGGAATCAGCAGATAAGGAAGCGAGCAGCAGATGGTTTACTGAGAAAACTGCAGGGCGGATTGTTCCAGTAAATGGAAAATTCCCCTGTTATCTATGGCAAGTTGCAAAGTCTCCCACACC
>NW_007732013.1:84795-86506 GCF_000696425.1 Galeopterus variegatus
CAGGCTCGTGTCCGGGTATAATGTCTACATCTGGTAGGAGAGAAGCTAAAACACACAATCCTGTCCAATTAGTGGGTAATTGGGTATAAACATAATTGCTCCCACAAACAAAGACCGTGACATTCTGAGCACACAGGGGAGTGGAGATGTTAACAATTGTCAAACACTGAGTGAATGTGGCAAAGTCAACATTAATTTCATAACTATTGTTAACTGAGGGAGAGTGGTAGCAAGAGGAATTAGTAAACTGTAAAGGCTGTACCTGTAAAGGAGGGGTTAAGGAGCACTGTCCCTCAGAGGAGTAATTGGAAAGCGAAGTGGGGAAGGCAAGGGGAAGAGACTGTCCTACTCTTAAGCAAAGCCAGCAGTTCTGAGCAAGTTTAAAATTGGAGGCATTAAGCAAGCTATGGATGGTTTGAAGGATGTTGGAGGTCTGGGGGTCAAGTTTAAACTCATCCCTGGCCTTACGCAAGGCTATAGGGTGATATTGTAATGGGGGGAACAAAGTTTCGATCAGTTTTCTATTTTTCTTTGTACCTTAAATGTCCTAGCCTGATCTTGAGGGCCTCCTCTGTCAGATACATGAATAAGAGCAGGAAGGGACCAACACACAGGTTGGCCCACTGTGCCCATGCAAGGGGCTAGGCTATATTTAGACAAGGGTGATCTGACAGCAGAGGGGGGAGATGCAAACTCCCCTCCAAAAGACCCTGAATAAATTTTATCTAAGGTGGCTGTAAAATACGTACTATTTTCATGGGTGCATAGCTGAAAAGCAGAATAACAAGAACTATGCATAGAATCAGCAAAAGTCTGACAGGGGAATGGGCCAGGGCACCCGTCAGCAGTAGGTATAGCCCTAGGCTTATTGACACACTGCTACTCAAGGGATGACGTCCCTGACCAGCCAGCCTGGAAAGCTGTGCGATCACCACAATCTATGGATGACTGAGTATTCATTGGAGGACTGGAAATGATTCCTCCTTAATTTTAATAGTAGATACTTTTTAGATCTCTTAGGTATGGCACCGGCTGGCTTGACCTCCTCACTCTCGTCTTCTAGGGAGATTAGATCTATATCCTCCCTAAGTGGTGGAGAGGGATTTTGGAGGTCAGTCTTGGAACTGGCTTTTAATATTTTTTCAGTTTGGGCCACAGTTTCTGAAACTTCTGGGGATATTTCCCTATCCTGAATCATGTCCCTGATTAAATTCCAATAGGAAAAGGCAGTAACGGGTACATTTTCCAGCCTGAAAGTCTCATAGCAATCTGGTAAAGCGTCTCCAACTCGAGTCCACTTTTAATAATTAATAGTCCCTTCTTCTGGGAACCAAGGACAAAGATCCCACACGAAATCAAAAAATCTTAATAGATCAGTTGTTTTAACCTTTACTCCTCGTGTCTTTAAAGCCTTTTGTAACTGTCTTATGTAGACGTCATGACAACTTAATTCTTGTCCCATTATCGGTCATGCTTACTCACCTTATCCTGACGTGGCAAGTTCACATGGCAGACGAAGGTTTTACTCTTTCGTTTTCAGCAGTTGCCCCTCCGATGTGCCATCTTCCTCACGGTATCCCCGTATCCAGTGCCCCACGTTGGGCGCCAGAAATGTCCCAACCTGAGGGATATTCAACACAGACCAGGGATGGGGGAGTGGGAATTGGATGGGACAAGAGACATGAGAAATGGAGACAAGACAGTATTCTGA
>NW_007732013.1:87433-89344 GCF_000696425.1 Galeopterus variegatus
AAAAGGAATTGTAACTATCTTAAGACATCTCAATGAGATAAGAGAGGACTCTATAGGACAAAATAATAAAAGGAGAAAAATTATCCAGGATATGAAGGATAAAATTTACAAGAGATTTGTACCTTAAAAATAAAAGTAGCAGAACTCCTGGAACTGAAAGACATATTCATTGAAATTAAAAAAAAAAAAAAATCCACAACCACACCCAAGAGCTTGGGCAGCAGATTAGTACAGGTAGAAGAAATAATTTCCAAACTTGAAGATGGTCTTTAGGAAATAACCCAGGTGGACAACAAAAAGGAAAAAAAGATTTTTTTAAAAAAATGAAGAATGTCTACGATAGCTAACAGACAACCTTAAGCATACAAACATTGGAATCATGGGTGTTCCTGAAGGGAAGGAGAAAGTAAAGCCATTGAAAAGTTTATTCAATGAAATAATAATGGAAAACTTCCTAGATATAGGGAGAAACACAAACTATCAGATCCAAGGAGCTCAAAGATCCCCAGATCCCCAGAGAGATTCATTCTGAAAAGATCCTCTCTGAGACACATTATAGTCAAACTGGCAAAGCTCAAAGACAAAGAGAGAATCCTAAAATCAGCAAGAGAAAAGCATCAAGTTACTTATAAGTTAGCTCCCATCAGAATAACAGCAGGCTTCTCATGAAAACTCTGTAGGCAAGAAGAAAATGAAATGACATATTCAAAATACTAAAAGAAAAAAGACTGTCAGATGAGAATACTTTGCATGGGAAGGCTATCCTTCAGAAATGAGGAGAAAATATGTATTTCCCAGATAAACAAAACTGCAGGAGTTAATCACCACATAACCAGTCCTGCGAAAAATTCCCGAGGGAGTCCTTCATCAGGAATCTGAAAAATAAATAAATAAAATAATAATAATCACTACCATGAATACACAAGTAAAAATAAAACCCACTAGTAAAACACAAATGGAAATGAGAGAAACCAAAGAAATTAAATCTTACCACCTCAGAAAAACCCCAGAAACATTGAAGACTAATAATCAAAGAGGTAAAAGGAAAAAATGATATTGAAAATGTGTAAATAAAAAGCCATAAAATGCCAGGAATAGGACAATACCTTTCAATAACAACCCAAAATGTAAATGGATTAAACATTCTGCTGGGTTGGATCAAAAAGCAAGACCCAAGTATATGCTGTTTTCAAGAGACTCATCTCACCAGTAAATATGTACACACACTAAAAATGAAGGGATGGAAAAAGATATAAAACACAAATTGAAACCAAAAATGAGTTGGAATAGCTATTCTTATATCAGATAAAATAGACTTTAAATCAAAAACCATAAAAAGAGATGAAGAAGGCCACCATATAATGATCAAGGGATCAATCAAGAAAGAAGACAACAATCATAAGTACATATGCACCTAACACTGGAGTACCCAAATAAATAAAGCAAACACTTTTAGACCTAAAGAAAGAGATAGACCCCAGTATGGTAATAGTGGGTGACATGAACACCCCCTCTCATCATTGGACAGATCATCCAGGCAACAAATCAACAGATAAATGCAGGATTTAAACTATACTTTATACCAACTGGACCTGGTACATATTTACAGAATATTTCATCCAACAGCTTTATTCTTATCAGCACACAGAACATTCTCCAAGATAGACCACATGTTAGATCACAAGTCAAGTGTCAATAACTTTAAAAAAAAAATTGAAATCATGTAACTATCTTGAAATTAATCAACTAACTTATTAGAAATTAATAAGAAGAAAACTCAGGACCCTGCACAAATACATGGAAATTAAACAACAAGCTCCTGAATGACCTATAGGTCCAAGAAGAAATTGAACAGGCAGTCAAAAAATTTCTAGAAAACAAAGAAAATAAAGGTTAATCATATCAAAACCT
>NW_007732013.1:89692-93905 GCF_000696425.1 Galeopterus variegatus
AACAGGCAGTCAAAAAATTTCTAGAAAACAAAGAAAATAAAGGTTAATCATATCAAAACCTGTGGGATACTGCAGAAGCAGTACTGAGGGAAGTTATAACAAGTAATGCTTACATCAAAACAAACCCAGAAAGATTTCACATAAACAACTTAACCTTACATCTAAAAGAACTAGTAAAACAAGAACAATCCAATCCCAAAGTTAGTAAATGGAAAGAAATAATTGACATTAGCGCAGAACTAAATGACATAGAGACCCAAAAAACAATACAAAAGATCAATAAAAGAAAAAGTTTTTTTTTTTTTGAAAAGATAAACAAAATAGACAAACCATTATCTAGGTTAACAAAAAAAAAAAAAAAAAAAGAAAGAAGGCCCAAAAAACAAAAACCAGAAATGAAAAAGGAGATTACAACTGTTTCCACAGAAATTAAAAAAAAAAAATCATTACAGACTATTACAATCAAGTATATGCCAACAAATTTGAAAACCTGGAGGAATTCTACCAAACCTTTAAAGAGGAATGAAGGGCCAGCCCCGTGGCTCACTCGGGAGAGTGTGGTGCTGGTAGCGCTGAGGTTGTGGGTTTGGATCCTCTATAGGGATGGCCGGTGCACTCGCTGGCTAAGCATGGTGCAGACAACACCATGCCGAGGGTTGCGATCCCCTTACTGGTCAGGAAAAAAAAAAAAAAGAAAAAAAGAAATGAATACCAATTCTGTTCAAACTATTTCAGAAAATTGAAACAGAAGCCATTCTCCCAAACTCATTCTATGAGGCCAGCATCACCTTGATACCAAAACCCTGCAGACCAATATCTCTGATAAACAAAGACACAAAAATCCATAGTAAAATACTAGCAATCAGAATTCAGAAACACATGGAAAAAAATTAAACACCATGATAAGTGGGATTCATCACAGAGATGCAAAGATGGTTTAACCCACACAAGTCAATAAATATGGTACATGACATCAACAAAATCAAGGACAAAAAACATATGGTTTTCTCAATAGATGCAGAAAAAGTATTCAACAAAATTTAACATCCCATCATGATAAACTTACAGCAAATTAGGTATAGAAAGTAAGTATCTCAACACAGTAAAAGCCATGTGCTACAAGCCCACCACCAATATCATCCTGAATGGGGAAAAACTGAAGGCTTCCCTTAAGAATAGAAACAAGACAAGAATGCCCACTCTCACCACTCCTATTTAACGTAGTTTTAGAGGTACTAGCCAGAACAATCAGGCAAAAGAAAGAAATAAAAGGTATCCAAATTGTAAAAGACAAAGTCAAACTGTCCCTATGTGCAGATGACAAGATCCTATATATATATATATATATATATATGTATATATATGTATACATATATATGTATATATATATATGTGTGTGTATGTATATATATATATATATATAAAGACTCTATCAAAAAACTCCTAGATCTGGTTAATAATTTCAGTAATGTTGCAGGAGACAGAATCAACACCCAAAAATCAGTTGTATTTATGTTCTACATTAATGAACTAACACAAAGAGAAATCAAAAAAATAAGTCTATTTACAATAGTCACAAAAAAAGAATACCTAGGAATAAATTTAACCAAGCAGGTGAAAGAGTTCTACAATGAGAACTACAAACCACTACTGAAAGAAATTTAAAAAGACACAAAAATATGGAAAGACATTCCATGTTCAGGATTGGAAGAATTACATTGTGAAAATGTCTACACTACCCAAAGCAATCTACAATTTCAATGCAATCCTCCTCAAAATACCAATGACATTATTTACAAAAATAGAAAAAAAAATCCTAACATTCATATGAAACCACAAAAGAACCCACATAGCCAAAGCAACCTTGAGCAGGAAAAATAAAGTGAGAGGCATAGCACTACCTGACTTCAAAATGTACTACAAAGCTATAGTAACCAAAAAATATGGTACTGGCATAAAAATAGGCACTTGGACCAGTGGACCAGTGAACACAGAAATCAGCACACAGATTTAAAGGCAACTGATATTTGACAAAGGCAAAAAAAAAAAATCCATATTTTGGGGAAAAGATTGCCTCTTCAATAAGTGATGCTGGGAAAATTGGACATCCATATGTAGAAGAATGAAACTAGATATGCATCTCTCACCATATACCAAAATCAACTCAAAATGGATTAAAGACTTAAGTATAAGACCTGAAACTGTAAAACTACTCAGGGAAAATACAGGAGAAACACTTCGGGAACTAGGACTGGGCACAGACTTTATGAACAAGAGCCCCAAAGCACAAGCAACAAAAGAAAATAAATAAATGAATAAATCACATTATATCAAAGTAAAAATTTCTGTACCACAAAGGAAACAATCAACAGAGTGAAACAACAACCTACAGATGGTAGACGATATTTGCTAACTATACATCCAACCAGGGATTAATATCCAGAATGTACAAAGAACTCAAGCAACTGTACAGCAAAGAAACAAATAACCCAATTAAAAAATGGGTAATGGAGCTGAATAGACATTTTTCAGAGGAAGACATGCAAATGGCCAACATGCACCTAAAAAAATGCTCAACATCACTAATCATCAGAAAAATGCAAATTAAAACCACATTGAGATATCATCTCACTCCAGTTAGACTGGCTATGATCAAAAAGATGGAGAAAAACAAATGCTGGTAAGGATGAGGAGAGAAGGGAACACCTTTACACTTTTGATGGGACTGTAAAATAGTACGACTATGGAAAACAGTAAAGAGATTTCTCAGACAACTACAGATAGAACTGCCATAAAATTCAGCAATCCCACTTCTGGGGTATAAACCCAAAGGAATAGAAATCATCATGTTGAAGGGATACCTGAACTCCCATGTTCACAGTTCTATTTCCAGTAGCCAGGGTATGGAATCACCCAAAATGTCCATCAGTGGATGATTGGATAAGGAAAATGTGGCATATATACACCATAGAATACTACTCTGTTGTAAGAAATAATCAAATTCTACCATTCACAGCAACATGGATGAGCTTGGAGAAAACCATGTTGAGTGAAACAAGCCAGATATAAAGGAAAAATACCACATGCCCTCACTCTTAAGTGAGAGCTAAGAGAGAAGGAAGGAAGGAAAGAAAGAAGACAGTGGTGCGGTGCACTTGGAGAGGGAGAGAACATACCCAGGGTTGTGGAGCTGGGGGAGGGGAGGCATGTTGGGGATTAATTGGGTGGGGGACATGGTGAATAATCACAATTTGTGGTAATGGACATGCCAATAGTGTTGATCTGTCCATCCCATCTTGGGCACAGGTGGTGACAGTCAGCCTTGTACCCCATGAATATGCACAATCGATAAGAAAAAAAAAAACAGTTTATTAACAACTCCTACAGTATCTTCAGAATTTGCACTTGGCCAGCCAGCTCCATCCAAGTGCCAAGAATTACTGGCAGAGGCTCCAGGTTTTCAATTTTATCTGTTACTACTGATGACTCTCACAGCACCTTCTCTCTGTGAACCATCTTCTATCTTCAGACACTTCCCCATTCTCAATGTTTATCTCTAAGCATCACTTTGAGAAGGAAAATGAGAACAGAATAGCTCATAACACCTCTAGAAAATGAGTATTTGTGTCACAATTTCACAATATGTGGTATACTCAGCTTTGTGGTGTTTGCAAGTAACTAGTTACCAATTTTAAACTTAAATATGTGCATGATTTACTTTTTTAAAACAGTGGATTCTGTTTTACAGTCATGCACACATAAGTTTGTTCCCTTGAGTGGGTGAGAAATGGTTGATATTAATGCAGGGAGCTCACATAATTACAACAACCCTGTCTATGCCCACACCTGTCTATGTCATCTGCCACAGCTGGTAAAACAAAATATGAGAGTTACTACTTTCAGGTAAGCTATGCTTTATAGAACTCTTTCAGAGGATCAAAACCTTTTTAGTTTGCTTGGTGTTCAGGGAGATTTTTGTGAGTTTTTTTTTTTATTATTTTATAATTTTTGTTTGTTTATTTTAATAATTGTGGCAGGAGAACCTTGGTCATTTCAAAGCTGAAGCACTTTAACCCTTTTTTCTTTTCTCATGGGGAAAAATGAAAATAATAACATACTTATTTACTGTTATTAAATAATAGTTATTTTTAGGTAAGTCCTATTGAAATGTGTGTGCAAATTCCTCAAAAACAAACTTTTATACTAAGGAAAT
>NW_007732013.1:94505-105800 GCF_000696425.1 Galeopterus variegatus
GTAAGTCCTATTGAAATGTGTGTGCAAATTCCTCAAAAACAAACTTTTATACTAAGGAAATATATGAAATATGGACTGCTTGCAAAGATGCTAGAAGAACTTACATCAGCTTGCTGTTTAATGTTGTTTAAATTAGGTCATAGAATTATGATTGACATCATTATAGTTGATCATATTGGCCCCAGCAGAACTTATAAAGACGCACAGAACACATTTCTCTTTGCAGGATATACCTGGTTATAGGAAAAACCATTTGGGCTCTCATAAATAGCTGTCTAGTTGTTCAGACATATGAAAAAAGATATCATTCTACAAGCATAAAGCTGAAAGTAGTGTAATAAAATTCAAATATTCTGTAATGCTAGCCTATGTAAAAAATGAAGAAGCAGCAGGATAATTATTTATCTGTAGGTGTCAGCATCTGGAAATTCATCTTACCGAGTATTTTTTAAGAATTAAATATTAAGCCTCACCATGATTGTGGGAACTGCCTAATATATGAATATTTTAAAAGTTGTCTTGTACTTCTTTAGGGAACAAGCTTTATGTTATCAGGCGGTGGCCTCGTGCTGTGCTTGAAGTCCGGGCACAGTCTGCTGCTGTCTTCCAAAGGCTCAACCCTCCTCACTAGCCACCCCTCCTGAGAGCTGTGGTGAAGATGTATCATCAATCCCTCTGAGTGGTACAAAATAAAACTACAGGAAATCTAGTAAAACAAACACACATTACTATTCAGATACCTATCCCCTTCATCTCATATAGAGACCGTCATGAAAATCATTTTCAGTAACTGTCCTGGTAATTGCATATTGATGATTAATTACACTGGATAAATTTAATTTATAAATATTATTATCACTAAATATTTGTTTCTCATGTTTAAATATACACTCCACTGTTCTTGAGAAGTTTGAACAGCAAAACATTTTATAGGTGCCTAAATAAAAGAAGAGATGTATGTTCTAGTTTAAAGAAAAGACTTTAGTTTTTAAAATATTTCTCAACTTATAATTTCCAAAAAGCAGTGAGTATATAAACTTATTTGGCAAATGCTACCAAATGAAGTATTTCTATGCATACTGTGGTCTCAACAATTGTCCAAGAAGAAATATAACTTACATTAAAGACAAACTTACTGAACAGTGAAAGTAGATTTTATTTATTTAATTGAAATCTGGTTTTCAGAAAAAAAAAATGCTTTCAAGTATGGTTTGTCTTCTTTCTTGTAGTTCCTTCACATAATTATCAGCCAATTTAAAAACTGCATAGCATAGAATTAATTATGAATATTTTAACAGCTGATTATAGGGAGGAAAAAANTCTCAACTTATAATTTCCAAAAAGCAGTGAGTATATAAACTTATTTGGCAAATGCTACCAAATGAAGTATTTCTATGCATACTGTGGTCTCAACAATTGTCCAAGAAGAAATATAACTTACATTAAAGACAAACTTACTGAACAGTGAAAGTAGATTTTATTTATTTAATTGAAATCTGGTTTTCAGAAAAAAAAAATGCTTTCAAGTATGGTTTGTCTTCTTTCTTGTAGTTCCTTCACATAATTATCAGCCAATTTAAAAACTGCATAGCATAGAATTAATTATGAATATTTTAACAGCTGATTATAGGGAGGAAAAAAACAAGTTTATTTCTAGTAAGATTATGGTATAAGTAAGATGGAGATTCCTTATTGCTGGACAGCTGTCACCATTAGGATTTATTCAAACAGCTCACCCACCCAAAGAAAAAGCAGAAACAGCAGCTGCAAAGTAACATACATAAACACACACAAACACACACACACACACACACACACACTCAAACATGGGATCATTAGAATCAGCACTAGAATCAGCAAAAAGAGATTTTACAATAAATCAGTGTGTGAAGTCCACTCAATACCAACTGGGTCAGATTATTTGAAGGTGGTTCCAGGAATCAGTCTTTATTTAAAGCTCTCCGGGTAATACTAATATGATGCCAGGGTTGAGAAACACAGCTCTAGAGCCTCTTACTCAAAGCAGATGGCACTGGCCATCAGGGTCAGGGTTACCTGGGCTATTTACTTATACTACATTTGCATGTATATATATAAAGTTATGTCAGCACACCAGGAATTATTACTGTATCAATCCTGTCCTTTAAGAAAGTAGGCTTGGCATCGCCTTTTTTTTTTTTCACACATATTCCCTAAACTCTCCACTTTTTATTTCAGTATTTAATAAATAATTTACGTATTGCATGGATAATATACCTATTATTCTCTTTAGTGAGTGTACATGAAAAAAACTTACTATTCCTAAAAGCATTTTGTTTTGTTAGATTTTTTTTGTAAAGTAAAATAATGCCAAGACTTCCATATATTTTATTTCCCCATTATTAATTTGATCATTGAATATTATTACTAACTCATCTAATAGGAAAGATATGAGGATCTCAGTTAAAACTCAATTAAGGTTATTTCACAGTTCAGTAAAGGTTTTATCTATCATTACTTTTTTTCAATAAAATCAAACATCTGAAAAATAATGCATTACTATCACAGGAAACTGGTCTAGTTCATTATTTAAAGTCACAAAAGGACAAATTTTCTATGCTAAATATCTCACGTAAGATGGAAATAGGCAGAAAACACCAAGGCCTGTTAAGAAATATTAATCATAAATTCCATATCTATTTATGTGAATTTTTGGCTGCACAGATGACATTTTAAAGCTTTACTGTTGAAAAATTATTCCATTTAATATTTTTTCAAGAAATAGAAGTATTTTGGTCTATACTGCATTGTCAGGAAAGCAATTGATTGTCATAGCATATAAAACACTGTACTTCAAAAGCCTGCTGCTTCTTGTTTGTTTGTTTTTCCTGAATTAGTGAATCCTTTTAAGTCTATAAAATTTATCTCACAAGAAATCTCTTGAGATAATGTTTGATATCATTGAGGACCTGCCATCAAACAACCTAATAACTTGTTAAAATTAAGAAAATAGGAGAAGGTATCAGAAAGGAAGGCATTACAGATCCTGGAGAATGATGCAAGTAATCAGGGTAGCAGAGGCTATGGGCTGTCACACACTTACAGAAGGCATGTGCCCTTCTAAACCCTTACTATATCATGGGCACTCATAAGATGAGGGCAAAAGAATTATTTTGTACTCTCATTATATTGGTATTTTTCTAAAACAAGACCGTGAAAGTTATCTAATGACTACAACTACAGCTAATTACTATTAGCGTTTAGAAGGTTTCTCTCGCTCTCTCTCATTTTTTTTTTTTTTTTTTTTGCAATAACCAATGACTAATCCTCACACTGCTATCTGGAAACTCCTATGCAGCAAGAATATTACATCTTCAATTAAGCAGGTGGCCAGTGATTATGCAAGTTATCCCATTAATATATAGATACCACCATAAGCAATATTCGTGTAGTGTATTAATTAGTGCATCAGCTAAACTGCTGCAACAGAAATGACCTACAACTTAATAGCTTTGATAAAATAGAACTTTATTTTTCTCTCCCATGTAACTACCCAGAGGAAAAAGAGAGGTCTGAGTGGTTGGGGCAATATGAACCACAAGGCAACCAAGACTCCTGTTACTTTCATCTGATTTCTGACATCCCTTAGGGGTACCTCCCTAGCTCATAGAAAATAAATTGGTTCATATGCACTAGGTTTGACAGTTCAATCGCTGGTGAAGGAACAATCAATTTCCCATCAAGGGCATGATGTGCACAACTCACCTTCAAGTTGAGAGAGCATAGTCACATGGTCATACCTCACTGCAGAAGAGGCTGGTGATTGTAGCCTCATCACTGACTGGTTGTATACTTATTAAAATGTGAGGGAGTTTTATTATAAAGAATGATAGTATGGGTACTGAGGGACAGTTACCATCCCTTTGCATACATATCCTAACTTAGTGCAAAACTACAACATGGCATAAGTTGTTTGTTCATTGCAGATGCGTTTATTTTGAACTTTCACTCCTAAGCTTGTGTATTAGTCTGTTTCTGTTGCTTATAACAAAATACCTGGAACTGGGTAGTTTATAAAAACATGAAATTTATTGCTTACAGTTTCAGAGGCTAGGAAGTCCAAAGTCCAGGGAACACATCTGGTTAGGGTGTCCTTTGGTGGTGGCTTTACAGCAATGCAGGGGTCTCACATGGTGGAAAATGGTGGAGCACAGAGAAACTAACTTCTTATGTGCTCTTTGAAAGCCCACCAAACCATGCTCCTGACCACCATTATTAATCCACTCACCATAGCATGATCCCGCAATCTAATCACCTCTTCAAGGCCCCACATTTCGATTACCATAATAGGATTTCCCACCCTCTTGACAGTCACAGTGGAGATCAAGCTACTAATACATAAAACTTGGGGGACACAATCCATGTGAGCTAGTCTGATTATTTTCCTTACTTCTAACAGATGAGAACACTAGAGCCTTTCTTTGTTGCGTGAGTCTTGAAAACCCTTCTGACTTGAAATTAAAATTAATCTACCCAGAACCATCATGGTACTTGCTTTTTCCTTCCTTTTCATATTGAATATCTACATTCTTTTAGCAATTCTTATCTTGCTTACATTTTCGAGTATTCTGTTTACAAGTGGATTCTATTCTCCATCTTAGTTGTCTTTTAGTTGTCATTTCTACTTTATCATGTTCAGTTTCCTGTCCCTTTCTTTTTTTCAACTTCACTATTTAATTATAGATTTTAAAATAGAAAATGGCTCAATTGGATTATTGGTTCATTTTATGTTCAAGCAGAAGTATATTTAGGAAAAAACGTATTGTTCACCAAAAGACTATTAGGCAATAAGTTTGAAACACACATATAAGTTTTTAAGTCAGCCTACTTAGATTATAATCATACCCTCAACATTCATTAAAACAATAAAACTCTTTGAGCCCTTTATCAGTCAGCACTAGATGACAAGGCCACTAAAATTATCTATATATTATTTTTGATAATGATATTTTTATTATTCTTGTTCTTATATTTACTTTGTTTTGTGTAATTAAATTCAAATTATACATATATATTTTCATGGAAAACACATTCACTTTTGAGTGTTGTCGTTAACAACTTACTATTTAACTCCCAACTTCATATAATATCTGGAACATCTTCTAAAATTTCCCACTATAATTTACATTCAAGGAAAGCAAGCATTAACTGAGCAGACACTGCGTGTTAAGAGAACTTACCCTCAGGAATTCATAATCAAATAAGGAAAATTGGGCAAAAAAATAATATCAATAAAAAAGTTAGAATTATGACACAAACAGGTTATAAATGCAGTGCAGAAGATAAAAATGCATGTTGAGTATCCCTAATCTGAAAATCCAAAATCCTAAATGCTGCAAAATCTGAAAATTTATAAGCGCCATCATGACACCATAAGTGGAAAATTCCACACCTGACCTCATGTGCAATGGCTGCACAAAAATAATAAAAATATCGTATAGAAGTACCTCCATGGTATGTATATAAGGTGTGTATAAAACATAAATAAATTTTGTGTTTAGCTTTGGATTTTATTTCCATGATATCTTATTATGTATATGCAAATATTCAAAAATCTGAAAAAAAAAGGTAGAAAAAATCTGAAATTTGAAACTCTTCTAGTCCTAAGCATCTTAGATAAGGGATACTCAGCCTGTCTAACTCTTGATGTGATGTGATGAGAACAGCAGTTTACCTCTGTGACCTTTCTCTCCCCCCTCCAGACAAAAATATGACCCCTGTATAATCATGATAACAATTTCAAATAATTCCTAAATGGGGGATATTGTACAAAATATGTGACCAGCTCTCCTCAAAACTATCAAGGTAACCAAAAACAAGGAAAGTCTGAGAAACGTCCACAGCCAAGTTGATATGGAATACAACATAGGAATGGAAGAAAAAAAATTCTAAGAAGAGATAATCCTTAAGTTGAAAATAATTAAAGAAAAAAATTGCTATAGGCAGACAAATAGGAGAGGAAGAAGATATTTCAGGCCACGGCAAATTAATCAGCAATGCTGTAGACATATGGGAAATATGCTCTAGTCCGTATGTGTGTTGTACTTAAAATAGTTCTCTATGGCTAAAGAAAAGGTGCCCGGGTAGATATGGAAATATATAATGCTGAAACATTATACAGGGGCCAGACGATAGAAAGCATTCTGTATCAGGCTGTGCAATTTCATTTTTTTTTCCTGAATACCATGAAGAAATTTCACTTGAAAATACTAGGCAACCAGTGCTTCATTTCATTTATTTCCATGAAGACTTCATCAGGTATGTGAAAGAGATTAAAGACAGAGAGACCAATAGAGTATCAATAGGTTATTGATCTAATTCAAGAAAGAAAAAATATGACCTCGAATTTAGCAGTAGCTTAGGGTAAGGGGGGAGAACATAGAATAGGCAGATATTTGAGAAAATAAGTAATAGTATTTTTTGAGCAGTCAGTGTTGAATGTAAAAAAGAGAGGATGACCTCGGCCATTTTTCGGGCTTAAGTGATTGAGTTGCAGAAGATGTTATTGAGTAAATATGGAATGGAGAAGCAATTAAAAGTTTGGTGATAGTAAACTGACAGTGTGGCACCATCAAACTAGTGAGTGTTTTGAAGTCAGACATATTTGACTTCTGGTTAAAACACTTCCTAGCTCTGGAATTTTGGGAAAGTTATTTCATCTCTGGACACCTCCCTTTTTTATATGTAAAATGGAAAAGTCATCACTACTGAGTGCTCATGAAGCTTAGAACTAACACATGCTCACTGTCAAATCGATGTTTTCCATATCATAAGCAAGCAATAAACACTAGCAAATATAGTTATTATTTTATCCTTATTCAGACATGTTACTATCCATATCGGTGAGTCAACGCTCAAGGGAGTAGACAGACTAAGAAAATTACCACTGCGACTCATTAAAATATAAATAATCATTGAAGCCATGGAGGTAAATGTAACCCTATGAGATTATACTACCTATTAAACCTTTTTATATAAAGAATTCTCTGAAAACTTTCTCTAATCCTGTCTTATGTCAATTCAGGTTTAAATACTCTCTTTTCAGAGCAATTGCATGTGTATAGTACGGTAGAGGTGGAAGGGGTTAGGGAACTTCAAGTGAAGTTTAAGGCAAATCCGGCTGGCATCTTTTCCATCCCATCATTCTGCAGAAGTCACTCTTTGCTGAGCCAGTCAGCAACTTGTACCTTAATCTAATGAGTGATTTTTTTCAGACTTTTACTTAACTTGAAGTCACATGTGAAATATGGCAAAACAATCCATATTCTTGACCCAAGCTACAAAACACAAGTTATATTTCCTCTAATCTTCATAGTTTGAACTTACAATTCCTGATTATCTTTACCTCTTATCTCTGAAATCCATATACTTGTGTGTTTTTGTTTTGTTTTGTTTTGTTTTTGGTGGAGGGGAGGGGGAGCTCCGAGGTAAAGTGCCATTCTCATCGCATCATGAGTACATACTATCAACAAAACTTATCAATATTTATGTCAACCTTGATCTCCTGGCTGAGTTAGTGTTTGTATGGTTTTTCCACCTAAAGCCATTCTTTTTTTTTTTTTTTCCTCCCTTTTCATACCATACTCTTTGGAGGGAAGTCACTATATGCATTCCACACATAAGGAGTGGAGAGTAATGCTCTCACTGGTTTAGGGCAGAGTAGCTACATAAATTATTTGGAATTCTTCTGTGGGAAATTTGTCTTTTCTTGTCCATTTACTTATTTATTACACTGTTTCTTCAAATCAGTATAAACCCAAGGGTATTTATTTTAAACTTTAGCTTATAACCCAATACTATTATATAATGTTTAAATCGCCCAAGCTTTGGCCGCTGGAGTCTTTCTGTTGGCTCCTGTGTCCTTTTGACATACCCCATCATCATGTTTTGTTTGAGCACTTCTTCCTCTCTGCCATTAACAGATGCTACAATCTCATCTTGAGCACTTCTGGCCCTGATGCTAAAACTAGCTATTAATCCAAGTTGCCGTGGTTCCTTTTATTGGAAAATGGTACTAGAAATCAAGATTTGGGTTCTAGGGATGTTTTTGCTACTAGAGTTTCATTGCTTCTAGGCCCTGTCAGTGCACAGAGAAGAGAATATGTATGTTTATACAAATCCATGTATATAGCATACCTGTAAATGTTTCTATATGTACAATCTCTCCATTAATCTCAGCATAAGTTCTAATTGATGTCTCCATCTCTAATTCATTACCACATGGATAATTCTAGCTTCCCCTTTCCTGTCTCACTCCAACAGTGAGAAATCTGGCTCCCAACATCCGTGATGCATTTACTTAATTGTTCAACTCTAAGATACATGTATAGCAGCATCAGAATTGTCATCCCCTGCCCCTGTGGAGAAAGTTTGTCAATTAGAGTGCAGTGATTAAATACAGCTTATTTTTCCTTTAGTCTTACAAACTTGGTAATTTATTTTTTTATAATTTTTTTGTATTACTATATTTATCATTACACAATGTAAACATTTTTTTGTGTCCCTTTACCAATTTCTCGCTAATTTCTAAAGTTACTCAAGTTAGCATCTTCCCCCACCCCTCTCAATTCACCTCAACAGTAAGGTTGTTTTGTACATTTGTAATACAATTAAGTTGCCTCTATACAGTTTACATCCCATTCTTGGATCCTCTGACCTATTAAACTACCTCTTAAGAATTTTGCATACATTGACTCACTCTGTACTACAAATTTATATAGGTTATAAAAAATGCATAGTGTCATATATCCACCATTACAATATCATATGGAATATTTTTACCACTCTAAAATATCTCCTGTGCTTCACCTAATTCAATTCCTCTCAAACTTTGTGACCACTATTCTATTTACCATCTCTATAATTTTGCCTTTTCTAGAATGTCACATAAATGGAAACTTAGACTATGTAGTCTTTTCAGACTGTCTTCTTTCACTTATCAATACACACTTAAAATTTATTCATATTTTTGCATAGCTTGATAACTAATTTCTTTCTATCATTGAATAATATTTCCTTATATGGATTCACCACAGTTTATTTATCTGTTCACCTACTGAAGGACATCTTAGATGCTTCCTCAACTTGTTTTTCACCCTACAGCCCAAGTGTTTTTTCTGGGTGAAAAGCTCATGTAGTCAAGACTACACCTACATATAAGCCCTAATGGCTGTGAATAACTGTTCTCTGTTCTTAAATTCCAGACTCCAAATCATCATGGCCAGCTCTTTTGACTTCAGTATCTGTATCTGTCTGCTGCTACAAGATCACTTGCTCTCTGAGAATAGTTATAATGTGTATCAAGATACATTTTAAAAATAGTAAAAAAGAGATAATAGTGTACATTGCTAAATTTCTTTGATGTCAGTTTCAAAACTCATTCTAATGAAAACTAATAATAATGGATGAATAAATGTACTTCCAAGAATTTCTCTTTCCTAAGTTCCTAAGTAACTAGTTAAGAATCAAAGTATTTGTAATTTCTTCTTCTGAATTACTCAGTAATAATCTAAATATCTAATAATCTAAAAGGCAAAGATATGCATGACCAAACTCCTTAATAGTATTCTTAGTATAAAATTATAAATATACTTAAGGAAAGGGGCTAAAGAGAAAATATGTCGAATTAAATCTGGATGTTTTAACTTCATTGGATCTCTTCCATATTCATAAAAATATAAATTATATAGTAAATTTTGTGCATCAACATTCTCTCAGAAGTTGTCTTTAATATCAATTCTTTGGTAATCATTGATCCACCAAGAATTATATTAAAATTTCCAGATGGAGGATCACCAGAAACTGCAATTTCTTTTCTTCCAGATTACCCTGTTTCTTTTAAAGGAATCAAGACATAAATAGTTCACATTTCCTTGAGAAACTTCCTCCTGATTTAACCACAGAATCCTGCCCTCACATTAGTGACGTCTGTTAGAGTCTTCATGTTTGGTGCCTCCCCTCACAAATTCATATGTTGAATCCTTAACCCCCAATGGGTATTAGGAGATGCAGTCTTTGAGAGGTAATTAGGTTTAGATGAGNATGACCAAACTCCTTAATAGTATTCTTAGTATAAAATTATAAATATACTTAAGGAAAGGGGTTAAAGAGAAAATATGTCGAATTAAATCTGGATTTTTTTTTTTTTTTTTTAAAGATGACCGGTAAGGGGATCTTAACCCTTGACTTGGTGTTGTCAGCACCACGCTCAGCCAGTGAGCGAACCGGCCATCCCTATGTGGGATCCGAACCTGGGGCCTTGGTGTTATCAGCACCGCACTCTCCCGAGTGAGCCACGGGCCGGCCCTAAATCTGGATGTTTTAACTTCATTGGATCTCTTCCATATTCATAAAAATATAAATTATATAGTAAATTTTGTGCATCAACATTCTCTCTCAGAAGTTGTCTTTAATATCAATTCTTTGGTAATCATTGATCCACCAAGAATTATATTAAAATTCCCAGATGGAGGATCACCAGAAACTGCAATTTCTTTTCTTCCAGATTACCCTGTTTCTTTTAAAGGAATCAAGACATAAATAGTTCACATTTCCTTGAGAAACTTCCTCCTGATTTAACCACAGAACCCTGCCCTCACATTGGTGATATCTGTTAGAGTCTTCATGTTTGGTGCCTCCCCTCACAAATTCAGATGTTGAAGCCTTAACCCCCAATGGGTATTAGGAGATGCAGTCTTTGAGAGGTAATTAGGTTTAGATGAGGTTATGAGGGTGAAGCCCCCATGATGGGATTAGTGTCCTTATAAGCAGAGAAAGAGACTAGAGCTCTCTCTTTCCACCATGTATATATATAACATGAAGCCATCTACCTGCAAACCAGGAAGAGGGCTCTTATCAGGAACTGAATCGGCCTGTGCCTTGATCTTGGACTTCCCAGCCTCCAGAACTGTGAGAAATAAATTTCTGTTTTTTAACCCACCTAGTTTATGGTATTTTTGGTATATCAGCCTGAACTAAGACAACATTTTGCATTTGATCATTAATGATTCACCTACAAAACAGCAGATACAACTGGCAATGTCTGCGTGTTTTTGAATCCAATTTACATTTGTATTTCACTGACAATTAAACAAGCATTCTTTATCTAGTCACTCATGCTTTCCTGAGGAATCTCTGTCAGTCAAAGCTTGCTAGATCTTCTAAGATAATTATTTGTAATAAAGCATAATAAAAAGAACATTTAAAAATATGTTGGCAATACTTTTTAACTAAATAATGCTTCAAATTAATGTCATT
>NW_007732013.1:106409-127981 GCF_000696425.1 Galeopterus variegatus
AACATTTAAAAATATGTTGGCAATACTTTTTAACTAAATAATGCTTCAAATTAATGTCATTACTTCAGATGAAATTAGTGTGATTTTTACCTTATTTACTTGGCTGCAAATATTAAAGATGTAAAAATATGTAGAAATTTACCTGTCACATCTAAGGGAACATCTATTTCCAGGGAGTTCTTTTTGATTTTCAAATAAGTTAGCTATAGAAATGCAAAAATCATAGGTAGAAAAAAATATACAGATTAAGAATGCAAAATGATTTGGCAAATTCAAAAGATGTTCAATGGAAATTGCTAAGCTGACTAAGGTAACGTGTCATATTTATTACTATAATTGTGTTATCTGTTATTCTTGTGATTATGTTTTTCAAAGATTGAAGATCATGACACGGATCAAATTAACAAGAATGTGGATGTGTTCATGTGAACATTTTCACTGATCCATTCACACTCTCTCCCAGTTTTCTCTTTTACTTTTAATAATTAGAATGAATCTGAGAGAAATAAAGATAGAATTAACTGTGGAGTTTATGGAGACCATTAAGTAAAATGACTTTTAGTAAATAAAGCTAAGAGTGTAGATTTGGGTCCCAAATCTGCAGTCTTAGCTTTATTTACACCTAATTTTAAACAACAGGGGAAATCGATAATAGAAATATATGAATTATAAATTATTTTACCTCTCTAAGAAAGTCATATCCATGTCAGTGCAATGAGGTTTATATGTTGTTTGAGTTCTCTCATGAAGAAGAAAAACTCTCAAGGCCAATTTGGCTTCTTTACCACATGAAAGATTATATAATATGCTGCTAAGAAAATTATATAAATTTCTTTATGTATTCATCACACATAATTTTATTTTATGAGTGATGTTTGCATAGTCTTACAACTCAGCATATAGAGAGTTCACTGGAGAAATTAGTTTCAGATTTATAGACAAAATTTCTTTCACTGGTGTTTTCAGGAAAGATGACTCTTAATAAGAACACATATGTTTATGCTAAATAACCTGTAACGCCAACTGAGGTGGCACAGTCACCTCACCATTAAGAAGATTGATTTTGCCTCTGTGTATTGCTTTGCAACAGAAGTACCCCTCAGGTTAGCTGAAAAAGTTATCAACCATGTAGTTTAAATGAGCAGTGACAATTCCAAGGAAGGCAGGAAAATTGTAATTTACCACCAAAAAAAAATTTTAGCTCCCAAAGAAGACAAGTGGTCATCTGTCAAAATAAAATTGCCCACATTCTTTGGCTATTGTTTTCCTTTTTCTTAATTGTTTTACCTGTTTAATAACATTTGTTAAGAAAACCACACTTTTTTTTTTCTTTTAAGAATAAAATATATTACCAAACAGGACTACACTACACTTAGGTGCTCACTGGAAATAGCACTAAATTATCATTTTCAGAATAATGAGAGTATGTTCAAGAGATTCTCAGTGTTCATGTGCACGTGTTTCAAAACTAGCATAGTAAGTTATGCTAATTGCAACAACTTGGCATTTTTACCATATCTTTTCAGCATGATTGTTGGTTTAGGGTCGTCTGAACCAAGCACTTCTCAACTCTCAAACTCCACATTTTTTACATTAAGCAATCTCATTGTTTGTGACCATTCTCTTTTCTGTTTCAAGTATTTGTTTAATCTTCATTTTTCAGGTCTTTTCCAAATAAATTAGAAATAATACTTATCTTTCCCTTAAAAGTTCATCTTTTTTCCCGAATGAATTCTGGCAATAATTCTATAGTTAGGCATTTTTATCATAGTCCAATGAAACTTTTCAGAAAGAAGTCAAACGTAAGGAAAATATGACAAAAGCAACACCCTGAAAATATGGATGAAAATTGTTCAAGAATAAATTCTTCTTACCCTAGATATTGGACGTTGAATCTTTCTTTCCTCAAAGTTTTCTAGTAAATGTTCTTTCTAAATAAGATCTTGGATATAAAGGCAAATGAAGAGCAAGAGCAAGCAAAGGAGAGAAAGAGAAGGAGAAATGGAGAGAGAGGAGAGGAAAGAAAAAAGAAAACTGTATTGCCTCTTCGAATCTAACCTCAGAAGTCACACAGTCATTTCTACTCCAGGGTACTTCATAGAAGCAGTCACAAAGGCTGGGTATCTAAAGGTGGGTAATTAAACTGCAAAATCCCACCATAAGGCAAAAACTAAATAACTATGGGACATCAATAAGCTGGAATTCTATACAGCTATTGAAAAGGAAAACTGGCTCCAACAAATATTAGTCAAGTGAAAAACAAAGGAGCAGAAGAGTTTATATAATCTACTAAGAGGGAAGAAAGAGTATTTTCATGTATATGCATTTGCCCGAAAAATATTTTGGAAGGAAACTGATAACAGTGGATGGCCTGGGCAATGTGGAGTTGTTGATGAAACTGGGCAGATAGAGAATGAGGGAAGGAGAAAGTGTCTTTTTAAAAATTATTTTGTTTGTATGATTTTAATTTAAATTTTTTAATTCATTACATATCCAATAGTATTTTATATAAAACAGATATAATTCCTACCCAAGAAGTAACAATTATATTAATCTATCCCTTGTGCATAGGAATACTCTTGTACTAAGTGCTTGAACCTTTGGAAGACAGGGATAACATACTAAAATATAGACCATCCTTCAGAAAGCATTGGGATTATTTCTGTATACGGATGCCCATAAAAACAAAATATATTATCTTTTAACACTTGACAAGGTGTATTTTTTCACATCCATGATTTTGAAACACAAGTTGGTCTTTTCATTTAAAATGTAGAGTGTGCATTATTTTTTGAAGAGGAAGATTCCAAAAATGAATAATTATCTGTGAATATTTCCTTCAGATAAATGGAGTAATATATAAATTGGGACAAACATTTTAAAATTTGAGTTTGGGAGATATTTTGTTATGACAGCAAATATGCCTAGGGGGAATACAATGCTTCCATTTGAGTGCTTTTTATACCGAAATAACCTCAGGAAGTCTATTCAAAGAGCTAAGTGAAACATGATGTTTATAGAAAATTAGAGATTTATTCCACATATTTTTGGAATGGGATATCTTGTTTCCACAAATGCTTCATGTTTAATAATTTTTATTTGCATATTATTGCACTTATCTAGGTCTGAAAATTTTATTTTGGATTATATATAGTTTTTGTTCATTTTTTATTTTCCAGAGCAAGTGTGGCAATTTAAAATATTTATCATTATCACCAAAATAGAAAGATTTGTATACTTTTTAAATTCTATTTTTCTATGAACCTTTTGAAGTACTCTCATACATTACAAAGAATAAAATATTAAAATGAAGAGTATTTAAAACAAGAGTAAGTGAATTATATACTATATTCTTGAAAAGTTAACCAGAGGAAGAGAACCCACCCAATGCATTTTCTGAAATTACATAGTGAGATATATTAATGTGCCTGCAGATTTTTTAAAAGGTAGTTTGAAATTTTATTTTAATTTGGGAAAGACTTAGCAACATAGAAACGAAAGAAGCTATCTGAAAACAGAATTATTGATTCAATTTGAGAAATTGATTTAGGAGATAGGAAAGTAAGGGAGGGATCAATAATAGGTTACAGGCAATTAGCAAAGGAACAAGGCTAGAGCAAGAGGCAACATGATATCACATCAAGGAGACCTAATTATTGAGCCTAAAGCAAAACTGCTATTTAGGTAAGAATTCTTGTTAGTAATGAAACTAATTTATCCTTTTGACCCATTTTCCAGAAAACCTTATGATCTAACCTGAATACTTAATTAGATAATTAGTATGAAACAAGATATCCATGTCTCTCAAAGATACTCATTTTATTTTTTATAAAATTACATGAGAAATTCTTCAGTATTGCCTTTCTGAGGGCTTAGGGCTTAGAAATAAAAATTAAAGTGTTTGAATCAACCCAATCTCCAACCCTTTGTTTTACTGATCTCTTTACAACTAAAACAAGGCTCACCACAGTATTCAACTGGATAACATTTGCACTGTTCTCTTTCATAGAATACTCTCCTCAGACATTCTAATGCTTTAATTTCTCTAAAAACATTCCCTTTGGATTCAATCAACATACTTGTTCATCATGAATTTGTTTCGTTTTTATTGTGGCAGAGACCATTTTAGGTAGGGGTGATAAAGCAGTAAATAATAAACAATAATCTCTACTTGTTGGGAAAAAATGATATTTTTGTGAGGAAAATAAAAATTAGGACAGTCAGGAAAGGTCTCCTGGAGAAAGTGATGTTTAACTAAGGATATGAAAGAGGATCACGAACAAGCTGTGAAGATATCTTGGAGAGACTGTTCTAGGTGAGAGAGAGGTAAATGCCAGGAGGTGAGGGAACACCACATGTGTTTGAGGAACAGATTTGCACAGAATAATTTGAAATTTAATTTTAATTTTGGGAAAGACCTAGCAAAGGGGGAATAGAATAAGGTAGGTGAAAACAGAATTATTGATTGAATTTGAGGAACTAATTGGGATTTGAGGAACTAATTGGGGCGATGGAAGTTTGGAGAGGAATGACTTGGGGCAGGGTGGTAAAACTAGAAGTAGGGAAAAGTGATCCGAGTGTGGATATAATTTGAAGGCAGAGCCGAGAGAATTTTCTGCAATATTAGTTATGAATAAAATTTGAGGAACTAATTGGGGTGATGGAAGTTTGGAGAGGAATGACTTGGGGCAGGGTGGTAAAACTAGAAGTAGGGAAAAGTGATCTGAGTGTGGATATAATTTGAAGGCAGAGCCGAGAGAATTTTCTGCAATATTAGTTATGAATAAAGGGAGAAAGAAGTGAATCAAGAATGAGCGGAGTTTTCTGATCTGAGCACCTCAAAAGTGTGGCTGGGGCATCCACCAAGATAGGGAAAACTGCAGGTAAAGTAGGTTTTAGAGGGATTGAAGAGTTTTGGACATATTGACTTGAAATGTCTATTAAATATTCCAATGGAGATTTCATGTATGCAGTTGGGATGCATAGAGAATTCATGGGAATAATCCAATTGGAGATAATAATGTAGGACCATTAGTCTTCAGATCAGAATTTTTTGAATGGGTTTGGATGAGATCCCCTAGAAAATGAAAGGAGATGGAAACCCTTTTACTTTCATTTGAATAATCGAGCTATGGGGCATTCCAATGGGCAGAAACCAGGAAGATGAGGAGACACCAGCAAAGAAACTGCTAAGGAGAGGCTAGAGAGGTAGGGGAGCGTGGGTCCTGGTGCAGTCTTAAAATCTGCTTCTTGTGAGAGTAGCTTGTCTCTGATTTATAAGTTGACTTTTCTGTTTATTTGTTTTTTATGTAAATGTCATGTTGTTATAAATGCTTTCTCCATTCTTGATTTTATACAGGGTCTACAAAAAGAGGCATTCTTTTTTTTTTCAACTGCAAATGGGTAATTTTACATAAAAGCTGGAAGAAGCACCTTAAATGAGCTGTTATTTCTGCAGGATGTGAGGGAGAAAGCTTGCAAACAGAGCTTGTTAATTCTGAGTAATTCTAGGGAAGCTCTGATTTCACATATTGTGTTGTCCCTATAAACTATAAATTTTTCACAAGAATTCCAATAAGTAGGTATCAAAAATGCATTCTCCAAATTTCCTTTCACACCCGAGTGGTACAAAGGTCTTTATTTCCAAATGTGTTCACTGAATTGATAAAAACTGCATGAATTTCTGTTTCCATATACAAGAATCAATATAATCAGACAGTGTCATGTCTACGTGGAATAAATGTTCAAATAAATTTAACCATTTCAGTAAAATTGAATCTTCTATTTTTAGTTTATTCTCTCATTTTCTCTCACATACACCCACACACTATGTAAATTCGGTCCCAAAAGTTAAATTAACTTTATTGTGAAAACAAAAGAGTCAAGAATTTATTAGCTTTACTTTTTGAAAATTCCCCAAACTTTTGATAGATCTTCTGTCATGTAGCCTTTGAGTTGCTTGCTTATTTGATGGTTCCCTAAAAAAATAATTAACATATTCACAATAATTTTTTCTTAGAAACAGTATATAGGGGTATAAACTAACATACTCACTTTAATTTTCCAGTACACATAAACCACCACCCTGTCGCATAATTACCTTAATGCACTATCCCACAGCTGCAAATTATGCATGTATGTGCTACAAGACAGCAAAGTATTTTTATTTTCTGCCTAATTGGATATAAGTGCATTATGCACATATTGAACTACATATACATGATGAATTTTAATGATTTAGTGCTTATTATAAAAGGACCAAACATCTCTAATTACTATTTTGTTTCATTAAATGAGTAAAATAGCAAAGACCTTCGGAAACAGCTGGTCCTTGTATCTTTACATTTTTACAAATGAAAAATCAGAGGCCAGTACTTGTGAAGTTTAAAGCCCAATTTGATATAATGGCAGACACAGGATCTGCTTGCATACAGAATAACCTCAAGTTGCCTTCTAAAATAAGAATCTTGATTATGTATGAGATACACTTGTATTTAATAAACTTTTTAATTTCAGAATAATTTTAGGTTTTAAAAAAGTTGAAGCTATAGTAAAAAGCTCCTATTATACCTTTTACCCAGTTACCCCCAATGTCAACATTTTATATTACCATAATATATTTGTCAAAACTGGTTGTATTCGTTTGTTTTCTGTTGCTTATAACAGAATACACAAAGCTGGATAATTTATAAGGAAGCAATGCCTCTCTTACAGTTTTGGAGGCTGGGAAGACCACAGTCCAGAGGGCACATTTGATGAGGGCCTTCTTCCGGGTGGAGTTCTCTCCAGGGTCCTGTGGTGATGCAGGCAATCACATGGCAAGAATGGCAAGAGCTCTTTCTTGTGCTCTCCTTGTACACCACTGGCCCAGGCCCATTACAGTCCATTAAACCATCAACCCATTACTCCATGCATGGATCAACCAATTCATGAGGGCACAGTTCTCCCAATCCAACAACCTCTCAAAGGCCCCATCTTCCACCACTATCTTGAAGGTTCAGTTTCAACATGAGCTTGGGGGGACATTCAAACAACAGCACTGGTCAAACAAGAGTGTAAATTAGCATAAACTCAACTCCAGACATTACTTGGATTCAACAACCTCTCAAAGGCCCCATCTTCCACCACTATCTTGAAGGTTCAGTTTCAACATGAGCTTGGGGGGACATTCAAACCACAGCACTGGTCAAACAAGAGTGTAAATTAGCATAAACTCAACTCCAGACATTACTTGGATTTCACTAGTTTTCCAAATGTGCCAGGATACAGTCCAGAATACCACATTGCATTTAGCCAGCATATCTCCTTATTTTTCAAGACCTTGATAGTTTTGAGGATTACTGGTCAGATAGTTTGTTCAAAGTCCTTAATTTTGTTTTTCTCTGGTTTTTTCAATGACTTGTCAGGGGGTATGAATAATAGAGAATATCATGAAGGAGAGGTATCCTTATCACATCATTTTAAAGAGGATACATGCAATTAACATTATTTACGACTGATAATGTTTAACTTGATCACTTGGTTAAGATACTCCCAATCTGAATGTATTCTTCTCCCCCTTTCTACACTTTAATATTTAGAAACATGCCACTAAGTGTTGTTCCACTTCCTGGAGAGGGAAGTAGTTAAATTATGATTTATTATATCACTGTTGACTTGTATATTTATTTGATAGTTTGGGTTATACTCCAAAGATACTTTACATACTTTGCTGCTCAAATTGTCCCAGCTTTGGCCATTGGGAGCTCGTTCATGTTGGCTCCGATGTCTCTTTAATGTACCTAAATCCTTTTGTTTTTTTGAGTATTTCCTTCCTTTTTAGTACTACAAGATCACTGTGTCATTTTATAATTTCCCTGTCCCAGCCACAGAATCAGAAATTTGTCAAATAAGCCTTATTTCCCTTTATTGGGGAATGGCATGAAGAAATTCATATCAGGCTCTGGTTATGCTCATTGCTATGGGGTATCACTCCTTCTAGTCCCACCCAGAGGGCAGGAATGGCAAATATATGCAAATATACTGACCCGTATTCACATATGCACAAAGGAATGGCATGAAGAAATTCATATCAGGCTCTGGTTATGCTCATTGCTATGGGGTATCACTCCTTCTAGTCCCTCCCAGAGGGCAGGAATGGCAAATATATGCAAATATACTGACCCGTATTCACATATGCACAAAATAAGTGAAGTGGAACAAACACTAAAGAAGTTTGTGGATTTGAGCAGGACTTTGTTTTTTGTGCATTTATTATTGATTTGTTTATTTGCAGACTATTGTTCACAAACAGAAGTGACAAAATATTTGTACCCACAATTTGTCTTAGAAAATAGGATGACACTTCCTATGGTAGGAGGAAGAGAATGAGGATATATCAAATATGCTACCATAATTTTACATGTAAAGATGAGAATTTTTCAAATTGTAATTCCTTGCTTTGTTTAAACCAGAACATAATTTTAATCTCTACTTCATTACTTAATTCTTTATTACCACTTTTCTTTTGTTTTCTTAGGTTGATTTTCTAATTTCCCCCCTTATTTTCAAACTTGAGCATTTAATTCATTTATTTTCACTCCTTAATTATTACCACAATAGGAATTTGAGTCTACAAATTTTCCTTGGGTTATTTCATTAATAACTTGTCATAGTTGTGATATGTAATTATTTTTATTATTTTAGAAATGATTTAATTTGAATTTTTCAATTTCTACTTTGATTAAAGAACTGTTTAGTAATATGTTTTTTAAATGTCCTGGATAAAGGTTATTTTTGTGATTCCATAATTTTGTTATTTCATAATGATAAAATAATAGAGTTTGTATTATTTCCAATTTATTGAATTTTGTGTAACTTAATGAATAGTAATATAATAATAATAATAAGCATTTATATCCCACGTACACTTGAAAAATTGATATATTCTCTACAAATATCTGAATAAAAGTTTGATATATTCATTAGATCTACCTTGATTATATTTTTATATCATTTTGGGGTACTTTTTTTTTTTTTAATCTTTACCTGTCTTGGACTGAGAGTGGGATTTTAATGTTTCTTATCATTATTAGGTTTCTTTTCACTTCTTGTCTTTCTACTTTGTTATACGGTGCATAGCTATTCATAATTTAACTTATTTATGAATTATGGCATTTAGAAGTTTAAATATATTTTTTGTACAATGTTTTTTCAACTTAAATTGTATTCTTCATGATCGTGGTTATAATCCTTGCTTTCTTATTGTTTGGATTTCCTGGAAACTTTCATCTATACTTTCATCTTAATCCTTTCCATATGATTCTTTCTTGGGCATGTCTTTAGTATACAAAATAAAGTTGAGTTTGTGTAATTTTCATACATGTTATATACATTTAATTATTCACTTGTTCTTGCTTTATATTTTTAATAATGACCCTTTTATTTTTGTAGCTTTTAATACACATTTTAATATAGATTATGCTGGGTCTATTTATTCTTCTTCCTCTGTTTTGATGTTTTCCCCCATTTATAATGCTTTTGTTTCTCATTTGTCTAATTATTTGTAACGTATTTGACTCCTAAGGACTGCTGCTGCTATGACAGAATCTGCCATTGAATAGCTGTGCAAAAACTCTGTGTAGCTGTGTCTGGATTGTGCCTGTACTACCACCTTTAAGAACCTCTGTTGCTATCACAGCTGGGCTACTCCTTGTTTACTGACCCTTCACCAGGTGACTCTATTCGACCATGAAGTGCCTGAGACTCTCATCCTTTTAATTGTTCTTTTTAAAGTCCATTCTCCCTTAGTTATGTTTACTTTATAGCTATAAGTGGGAGTGCAGAAGGTATTATAAGGTATTAGATCAATCTACCTATCTCAGTTGTAACCTATTTCCACCCCAAACTGTTTCAATTATTACTTCTGCCTGTTACTGTGTTAGTGTCCCATAATGATGATGGAAGAAACAATGATCAACACAGGGACACATGAGACCACGCAGGCTGCCTATGCAATCACAAAAACTAAGAACATATGCCCCAAGAAAAATGAAAGTGGTGATGACTCTTATAAAGTGAGAATTTCATCAAGAATACTCCACAGGTGGAGTAGCGTGTTTGGCCACAGTCCCAGTGGTAGAAAAACACTCAGTAGCTATGCAGATTGTAATGGATTGAGTAACTGGCTGAGATTTTTGTTCTAGAAGTTGGAAAACTAGAAGCATCTGCAGTAGGCAGGGGCTTTTTTCGCCTTCAGATTGCCAGTCTCAGTGTAGATCAACCTAGAAGAGAGTTGAAAAGATGCAAACAAGGAAAATAAATAAATAAATACATACATAAATAAATAAGGAATTAAAGCAGCATCTGAATTCCACAAAATAATTGAAGAAGCAACAGGACTTATCACACAGAACATGTAATATTCAGAGGATTTGTAGGGGGCATTTTGCTGGGTCTTGTATCTTAAAGACATAAAAGTCCTATCATAGTGGATACAACAGCAGTGATGGTGACAAGGTGTTCTCCCCACAGTACATGTTGCCACATTCTCTAGGGCAAGAAGATACAACTTACTGAACACTACCAAATTCGCAACTTAATGTTTTGCCTCCTCAAGCGTGGCAAACTAGTATGTGCTGCAAAATAAACCTTATGGTATATTTACAATAGTATTTATGAGCAAAATGTGATTAACTGTCATCATTTTAAAAATATGTATAACTGTTTAGAAATTAGCCTATTACTGGATGTCAATATAAAGATAAGTAATTCTGCTTGTTGCACTATTCTCAGTGAAATAACAGCCTCTTTTCGTGATGACGTTTTTCATTGTGTTTTATAGTATGGCACCAAAAATTATTGATCTGCATTATAGCTTTAACATTGGAACTGACTTTTCCAAAGAAATGTTTGCAATAAAATAGCAATGGCCCTTGGTTTAAAGACATAGACATAATAAATGGAATTAAGAATGGTACAAAATAGAAGAGAGTGTGCTAGATATGTTTTCTCACAGTCTGTCATCATCCAAAGTACACAGTTCTTTACTGTCCTGAGTTGTTGGTTCTTGCCCCTTCACCCACCACCCTGCAATTGAGACCCAACCACCTTTTTGTTTCTTCACATTTTCTCAAAGTTTTCATTTGATTTCTGTGAGCCACTAATGTCTCTAAACCACCTCCAGCAGAGCACAGCAGCAATTCTTATTCGTTCACCACATTTTAGTGGCTATATTTTGATCTGAATTATAGATGAGTGGTTAGTTTCCATCACAAAAACATTTATTAAGGGTCTAGAAATACTGACCCATCAATAATGCATTATCAAAATGTGTTATCAGCTAATTGAATGTATTATTAGAAAATTCAAATCACCTATACTTAGAGATAGAGCTTCTATGATAGTTCATTTTGCTTTCTAAAGATAATTAAGCATTAGTGTACTCACGCGTGGATGTTTAGTCATGGGCAATTATCAGATCAAGTGGAACATTTAGTCTATAGCTTCCATTTTCAAAGCCTTTGAGAGCAGTTTTTCACATAGGATTTTCTCCATTTGTAATACTAGGAGACAAAAAAAACCCCAACAAAAACAGCTTCTTAAAAAATTATCTCATAAGTTCCACAGAAAATGAAATTGATAATGAAAGAGAAAAATATTAGCTCTGTACATGGCTAATGGAAAGAACACAATACATTTACTAATATAAATGATCAATTCTGGTTAATGATAATTGCTAAATATTTATTAGAAAGTACTATACACTCTCCCAATAATTCATGTTTAGATACTTCATTTCAAATGCTGCCTTGCCTCACACATACTTTATCTCATCATTAGGAGAATGTATAAACTGTCATACAAAGAGATAAAATTTCTTTTATTGAGATGCATGTGGACCATTTTCCACTTGAAATTGATTTGCTTTTTGGCCACATAGTTGAACATTAAGGAAAAATGGGAAGTAATATCTACCTTTTTTAGATTGTGAGCTATAGAAAAATCACAGCAGGAACTTGATTATGATAATTTTATAGTTCTGAGAGTAGACAAAAGAAGAAAACTGCATAGTTATCTAATTTGCAGAGCAAACTGTTATTTTGCTGGATCATCTTATTCTGAGTATAGGCCCTTCATGGGGATTCCAGCATAATGACATCCTTACCAATCATTTCCACAATTTTAACTGTACTACTCTTTAATAGCATTCTGAGTATGATAAAATAAATCAATGTAACTGTCTGAGAGTTTCTTTGGAGTTGAACTGAGCTAACACATATAAAATTAAGTAATATGAGTTTTTATTTTTGAAGTTGATGGTTCACCTAGATCTTCAGTACAGGTTTGTGCTATGAGACCATAAATTGAGATAATTTTGACTTCTGGATCTGTTTTTCCTTGTACAGACTCTGAAGTGACTCTGTCTTATTTTCAAATATTACTCTACAAATAAGTGGTATCCATTGAAGTTATGTCACTAGCTTAGACATAAGTAACAGCAGGGATTATTTATAATCAGTATTGAGCTAAAACATATTTACTTTGCAGCTTAGTTCCTCAATTGCATTCCATGACTTCTCTCCTTCTGTAGGAATCATTTATTTCTGACTTCAAATAGCCATGGTAAAGTTGAAGTTGTCTGAATAATATTCACTAATATTTTAAATCAAGTCACTTAAGAAATGTATAGTTTCTTTTTTCCTCTACTTTCTTTCAGTACCCATAAGTTAAAAAAGTGCACAAATATTTGTAAAGATAACTGATAGCTGATCACATATTCTTCACAAGATCTGTCACTTAAGAAATGTATAGTTTCTTTTTTCCTCTACTTTCTTTCAGTACCCATAAGTAAAAAAAGTGCACAAATATTTGTAAAGATAACTGATAGCTGATCACATATTCTTCACAAGATCTGCCCACTACATTGTGTGCAAAGATCTGATTCAGTGAATATTTTATTTGTACCTATATAAGCATGCCATCCAATTTTAGTTGTAAATTGAGGTTGAAAGCTAGACACCCATAAAATATATCTGATTAAACCATGACCACACTTGTCCAAATGCTCATTGCTTTGCAAAATATGGTGTTACTATTTATTTATTTTTCACAGTTGGTTGAATCTTTACCTACTCTATAACACCACATTCCTTCCCAGTAAGGTGCCCATTTTATAACTCCCTCTTTGAAACATAAAGAATGCTTCCACCTGCTGATTAAAATACAAATGGAGATTTTTAAAAAAATGGTGAAAGAAGTAAATGTTTATGAAGTAAAATCCTTAGGTATGTGAGAAAAAATACTACTCGTGTATAAAAGCACTTTCTTTGGACTAAATTTACATTATGTTTCCACCAAAATGTCTGGGTTTCTCACTAGCTATGTGTGAATTAAAAAGATTTGAAAGAACTATTTGTTCAACATTCTAAATATAACAAAAGCTTGTCGTATCACTGGTTCTAGGTAGGACAATTAACTTCACATTCTTGCAAAGAGTCAGAGAATATGGAATGGGAATGTCAGAGAAATAGACACTTGATACATAGAATATGTTAAGAAATCAAAGGAAATTACCAAAGATGAAAATTTCTTAAGGACAAGTTGGTATGATCTTAGGAGAATTGGAGAAGATGGGAAGTACTAAATGACGGGATAATAAAGCTAGATTAATGACTAAAATTGAGGGGGAAACCCACAGAAATTAATAAAACATTTTAGAGTATGAAAACAATTGTAATAATGTAACATAATTGTTACAGTGTGAAATATATTCTAGTAGGGTAGCAAATTATTTTGTGTATTGGATTAATTCTCATACAAAGTTCCTAATAATGGTTTTGTTAATCAAATGAGAAGATTTTAAATGCCAAATTTTGAGACCAAAGTTAATTAATTTTCCTATTTTCCTACATAGATTTCCATGGAACAATATTTTAATATTAAATTCTTTGAAAATCCATTTTTGAGAATTTTACTATATAACTAATTAATGATTATAATGAATTTGAAAGTTTGAAGTGTCATATAAACATCAAATAATAATACCATCATTAAATGTGAAAGATAGATTATAACCAGCTTTTTAGCTTACGGTATGCATATTAGTAAATTTGATAATAAAATATAACATGAATAGAGGGATAATATAAATCACAGAGAATAAGCTAAAATTAAAGTTCAAAAATTTTAGTTTTATTATTTTTATATAGTTTATTATGCTCTTGAGGCCCAAAATTAATTTTATATTTGGATAAACAATTGCCAGTGCCATTTCTCAAAGCATAATGAATCTTCTTAGTTCTTGTCATCTCTGAAATTTGTTAAACTTACAGTTTTACCAATTAAAAATCATTGGCTATTATAGGCCTCCTGTTTAGTCCAAAACAGATAACAGGATATTCAGCTCAACAATCTGGACAGTGTTCACAACAGAGAAAAGATAACAAAGAAACTCACATTCCCTTCTGATTCTGGTTGCTGTGGCTGTTCATAAACTTCCCTTGGATAGTGTTAGAACAATACACTCCTGAGTAGCAACTACTTGTGTGATCTCGAGGTTTTAAAAAGGTCATGGATCAATTGAAAAAACATCTTCGTGACTGTAAAAACACCAGAATTGTCATATGAGAAGCTAAACGTCATTAAAACTTGAAAATAATTGAGTAAAATTAAAGTTAGAAAACACATTCTTTGCTATATCAGAGTTTAAATAGTATGATAATTAATTTGTACTGATATATTGGTATATTTTAGATTGTTTTGCATAAGGTATATCTCTTATATATACTAATCAGATGTTGGTTTATAATAAATGCTTATATTAATAGAGGATGTCTAATATTAATGGAACCACAATCAATAAAATTGCATATTATTGCAATATTCTTCAATATCTACCATCTGGGAAATCTAGTTAGTTGCTGCATATTGCCCTAACAAATATTATAGCAGATTCTAAATTTACAGATGTTATCGAGAAGAAATTGAATAGTTTCTGATATGTTACGTACTAACAAAAAAGTGATTAAAGATTTCCTAATAGAATCTGTTAAATAGAACCAAAGTGCATGACTAGAGCATATTCAAGGAATATAAATTGATTTAGTTTGTAGAAAACAGATCAAGTGACTTCAAATATACTGCACAAAATTTTGATTGTTTATTGCAATGCTAAACTTGGTTTCCCTCTTAGCTCGCATCAGCAACATACTTTCCTGCTAATCTCTCCTCCCACAAATACCTGGAGGATTTTCTACTTAAGTTTCTTTTTTTTTTTTTTTTTTTTCCTTTTTTGTCTTTTTTCGTGACCGGCAACAGATCGCAACCCTCAGTGTTGCGCCCGGACCGGACCGGGACCGGCCATGGGATCGCAACCCTCGGCGTTGCTCCCGCCCCTCGCTCAGCCAGTGAGCGGCCGGTCTGTATGTGGGATCCGAACCCTCGGCGGGAGGACCACCGCACTTCCCAAGCAGTGCACTATAGCAGTGTGCCACCGGGCCGGCCCCTCTACTTAAGTTTCTTGAGTTTCAAAGAGCAAATTACAAGGGACAATGCCATCTTCTCTTGTAATTGTACAAGAAAAATTAAAGAAATAGGAAAAAGATAGAACATTTAGATAAAGCTGAGACACTTGTTACTGTTTTATATTCAATAAAAATATCAACATTAATTAAAGCTTCTTGAAAAGTACACATAACTGCAAAATGTCAAAATATTATAACTATTTATAAAGCATGACCAGCCTCTTGGCACCATTTTCACATTTTTTTCCTCCCAACATTTTATAAATTATTTTTGAGAATAATAATCTCACAAATGTTGTAGCAAAGACTGCACATTGATTTTCAGAATCCCTTCTCCAAAGCTATCTACAGATTTAATGCAATCCCTATCAAAATAATACTGATATTCACCATAGAAATAAAAAAAAAGCAATCCTAACATTCATACAGAGCAACAAAATACCTTGAATAGGCAAAACAATCCTAAGCTAAAAGAGTAAAACAGGAGGCATTATACAACCTGAATTCAAATTACACTATGAAGCTATAGTAACCAAAACAGCATGGGATTGGAATAAAAACAGACATACAGAACAATGGAACAAAAGAGAAAACCCAAAAATAAACCCATGTACTTACAGCCAACTGATCTTTGACAAAGGATCTAAAGTATACATCGGGGAAAGGACAGCATCTTCAATAAATGGTGCTGGGGAAACCAGATATCCATGTGTAGAAGAATGAAACTAGAATCCTATCTCTCACCATATACAAAAATCAACTCAAAATTGATTAAAGACTTAAATGTAAGACCTGAACCTACAAAACTTCTGGAAAAAAACAGAGGAAATGCTCCAGGACATAGAACTAAGCCAAGATTTTATGAATAAGACCTCAGAAGCTCAGGCAACAAAAGCAAAAAATAAACAAATGGGATTTTATCAAACTAAAAAGCTTCTGCACAGCAAAGGAAAAAATCAACAGAGGAAAGATACAACCAACAGAATGGGAAAAAATATTAGTCAACTACGCATCCAACAAGGAAATAATTATATAATACACAAGGAACTCAAACAACTAAATAGTGGAAAAAACAAATAACCCAATTAAAAAATGGGTAAGGGATCTGAATAGACATTTCTCAGAAGAAGACATACAAATAGCCAGCAGGTATATGAAAAAAATGCTCAACATCACTCAGCATCAGGGAAATACAAATCAAAACCACAATGAGGTATCATCTCACGCAAGTTAGACTGGCTATAATCAAAAAGACAGAGAATAGCAAATGCTGGTGAGGATATAGAGATAAAGGAACGCTCCTACACTGTTGGTGGGAGTGTAAATTAGTACAGCCATTTTGGAAAACCATATGGAGGTTACTCAAACAACTACATGTAGAATTACCATATGATCCATCAATGCCATTACTGGGTACATAACCAAAGGAATGGAAAACATCATGTGGAAGGGATACTTGCACTCCCATGTTTATTACACCTCTATTTATAGTAGCCAAGTTATGGAACCAACCTAAATGTTCATTGATGGATGACTGGATAGGGAAAATGTGGTGTATATACACAATGGAATACTACTCATCTATAAAATAGAATGAAATTCTGTATTTAGAAACAACATGGATGAGCTTGGAGAAAATTACGTGAAGTGAAATAAGCCAAGCACAGAAAGAGAAATACTGCATGTTGTTCTCACTTCTACGTGGGAGCTAAAAAAGAGAACAAATCAAACCCAAATAAATAAATAAATAATAAGTTGAACTGTTAAAAGAAGAAATAACTGTAGTCACTAGAGGCAGGAAAGGGGAGAATGGAGAAGTTAAAGTGAGAGGGTAGTTAATGGACACAAAATTACAGCTAAATATAAAAACTAAGTCCTACTGGTGTACAGTCGATCCAGGAATCTAATTAACATGATTTACTGCATGTTACCAAACTACTAGAAGAGAGAAGATTAAAATGTGCACATCACAAAAAATGGCTAAGTTTTGCAATGATGAATATGCTAATTACCCTGAATAGATCAGCACACATTATATACATGTATTGAAATATAGCTCTGTACATCATAAACATGTACAACCAATATGTTTCAATAAATTTTTCTGAAAATAATCCTTTTTCCACTTCCTCTTTAGCAACAGAACCCATTGATGCCCAGGTGAAAGGCTCTCTTTCCAAACTTCCCTTGCTGTTATATGTGGCCATGTGACTATGTTATGGCCATTGAGTTGTAAGGGCAAGAGTTTTGTGGGACTACCGGGAAGTCTCTTTAAAAAGGTTATGCCTTCTCCGTCCTTTTATTAATTCGGCTTCTTGGCCCATGGATGTGATGTCTGAAAGTACCTGGGACAATGAGAACTCTTGATTAGATCCTGGAGGTGCTGGAGTTGTCACAGATGAAGCCCATTTCCCTCAGGAAGGATAGAAATCCCTACACACTTTTCATTGTTTATTTTTGCAATTATTTGGGTGAAAGAGAATTAAACTGATATTTATTCAAACCACTATTATTTTGGATTTTTTCTATTTTATACCACTAAGCATAAGCCCTATGTGATACCAAGAGTAAAGCTAATTTTCTAAATATATTTTGGCCAGATGGAAATATTAATTTAAGTGTTCTCTTTATTAATTACATAACACATGGTATACTAATCATTCAAAAGTTAATACAAAAAAAATGCTAGCTGTTAAAAAAGTTCTGTAACTTTTGATTGATCCAAGAAAAAAACTCATATTTACAAGTTTTCAAAAAATTGTAATGTATGCATTGATTTCAAAATCTACCATGATCATTTTATTCTAAAAATCTACTCCATGTTCTCATAATTCAAACATAGTCCCAGAATTATCTTGCTCATTTTATGGCTACATAGGTCTAAATTTAGAAAAATGTCAGCTGAAGTACAATGGAAATACTATCTTTTTTAGTAGCAACTTTTTTTTAGGTTCACAGATTAGATTTTGATTGTTTGATATTAATGGCTTTTTCTTCACATTAAGTACCCAAGAGAGATAAACACATGTATGAGTACACAGAGAAATTATTGACAATAGAAAATAATCTACTTTGTTGTTAGCTTTACTCTGCTGAATTCTCCCAGAACAAAGGCACATCTAAAGCCTTGACAGTCGTTGGCCTATGCTCAAGGATGGAACATGATTTTCAACCCTTCTCTTCATTTCATATCAGTTATAGGGAAGTCAGAATCTTCCTCAGGAAGTCAAAGCTTACATTAAATTCCCTACCTGATTGAGGGTTTGAAAAAGAGGACCAGGCATAAAAGCATCACCATTTTACATATGACCACAACCATGGGTAGTTATGACTCAATGTTTGCAACATGACATTATTGGTATTTTCTTCTCCTCTTGGGGAAAAGAGAGGATGGATGGTCGTATAAGGCCAGTAAAGAAGCAAAAACATTATTGACACATGGAGAAAAGAATGGGAACTGTCATTCTCATCACTGATGGGTCTCCTGACCTTATTTTTTCCTTCAACTGTTTTAACAGTTAAGCATATAGTCAGTCATAGATAGAATATACAATTCGGAAAAACATACTAATTAGGCATCTACGAAGAACTATTATAATGATATGCAACTCCTTATTTTGTACATACTATTTGCTGTTTCTTTGCAGACACTTGGGACCAGCAAACATGACACCACCAGCTGTTACCTAGAGCTCTCTGAACAACACATTAATTTACCTCAAGGCCAAAAATTTGTCTCTTAAATTATGCCCAAGTTTTAAAAATTATTTCTTAATAAAGGACAAAATTTATTTCTCAAATTATACCCTATTCCATTGCTTATATATCATTAAAGAATTTTATAAAATGCTTATGGATAAGAGGTTAATGAAATGGGAAAAAAAAAAAAACAAAACCCTACATGTGAACAATACCAGTAGCTTCCCATTAAGTTTACACAAAGAATTCTGACTTGTAAAAAAACTAAATCTCAATCATGGAAAACTTATAGTCCTAAATAAATCTGAATAAATGGATAGCCATATATCTTATCTTCAGAGGAGATCTCAGATTATTTTAATGGTCTGAGTCCCTTCTTTAAGATGTAGCCTAATCAAACAAATAAAAAATGTGACCACTTATGGCCACCTTAGCATCTCAAAAATTAAGTAAACCCAATTCCAAACTCTCATGAGATTCACTTTCAAAATCTACCAAAAGTCAACCAATCACAATATAATGTACCTTACCACACAATATAATTTAGGACCCAGTGTCATTGTACCCGTAGCAGCATTTCCTAAGTGAATATGAAGTTCTAGTATGATAGAAATCTAATATGAAGCATAGCAGATATTTACTATTGTTGTAAATGGTAAAATAAGATAATAGAAATTGGGTTCAAGTCCATCTACATCACAGTAAAAGGTAAGAACAGACAGCAATAAATAATGATATCTACTGGTTAATTGATCTGAGCTGGCCATATTGAGGTCTAGCTGCCCTATGTGAGAAAAGAGTTAAGACAGGAAATATGTCTTATTTAATTTTTACCTTATCCAAAATGCTGGAACTTCTAATTCTGAAAATATGAATAGAAAAAGCCAAAAAAGGAAAATGACTTTTATGGCACAGTGATACCCTCCACAAATAGCTGAATAGTACTTGAATTAATTAATGTCTCCTAAATTACTGAGGCCAGTAGAGGGCAGGAAACATTCTCACATAAAGCATGTCACAGATCTGAGCTACCTCACATGTGCACTTACCATAACTATTCTTTTATTAATACGTATAGCAAAAGAGGAAAAGAAAACCTCCCTCCCAAAAAAAAGAAATGAAAAATGAAAATGTAACTATACGCTAATAACTCTAATAGAGGTCCAATAGAGTCATACAAAAGCAGAAATACTAAAACCTGAAGAATTTGCTTTTCCAAAGAATATTTGCATAAATGGAAAAAAGAAAGCAGATTGCACCCTTGATATACACACAGTATACATTTATTAAAAGATAAAAATGTTTAATTATTATTATTATTACTATCCTTATTTGCCTCTTTAGGATTGCAGAAACTCTCAAGTAATTTTAGTCATTTATTTCTGCTTGTTTACATTATTAGATCAATTTTTCATCTGTTTGCTGAAGGGAAAATAGCAAAAGGATCACATATGAAAAGCCTCCACATGTTAATAACTTAAGCTTTGTACCTTCAGGGGATGGTAATTTCCACCTAATTATTTTTAGTGAAAAACTTTTCCAGAATTGAATGGCAAATTATACATATACTTAGTGGGTTTGATTTTCTCATTTAGAATAAAGTCATTCTAATAGGAGGCATAATTAAGCTAAGACACTCAGAGGTTTAAGAATAGATGCTAGTTCATGGATATTTGTTAGATGAATCTATTAATTTTATGTTTTAAGTCATAAAATGTAGAGAATAAAAGTTCTCTGAAGACATATTTGAAGACACATTCAAACAATAAACTTTTTGTGCCACTTTTCTTTTTTTCAGAAATATTTTTTACACTTGTTTAAAGTCAGTGATTTCCTATAGACACAGTCAGTAATAAATCTGAAAATTGCCCTCATTGGTTTCAGATCTATAACTACTTGAAAACATTGAATCCATCCTAGACCAGCAGCTAGATACAGTGCTTTTTACACACTAAGACATGATCACATAATTCTGGAATCATATCTCATATCCCAAATAACGTATTAATTTGGGATTATGCACTTCTCTGTGTTAATATTACAATGTTAACTGTATACGTATGTCATATGTATTTTTCTCTTCCTCCATGTACAAAATAACACAAATTAGAAGCATAAAAAATTAAAATAAAACAAGAGTAATAAATTAGAAATTATTTGATATAAAACTTAATTTATATAGGTTTTAAATTTATTGATAACCAGGAGCTATGCTCGGTAATTTGTATAACTTTTTTTTTAAAATTTAAACTTCCACAAATGCCCTTTACATATTAAAAATAAGTCTCATAGAGGTTAAGTAACTTAGCCAAGGTACCTTAAGTATGGTATACAGAAAACAGGATTAAATGTTTAATCCAAAACTACTAT